>NW_020674704.1:372-3757 GCF_002925995.2 Terrapene triunguis
CCGACCGGCCCCCCCGCCCCGTGACCTGCCCCCCCGCGTCCGACCGGACCCTCCCCCCCCGTCAGACCGGCCCCCGCCCTGCCCCGTGACCCCCCCAGCCCCTCCAGTGTCCCGCTCCACACTCCCCTCACTCCCCTCTGACAGCAGCTCCCCAAAGCGTCCCGGCTGCCATGTGAGGGGCTTATCACTGTCTGTTGATTGAACTTCCATCTGCAATCCCCGCAAACTGTCCCACTCCTCTCACTGCCTCAAGATCAACTCTCCTCAGCGCCGGGCGGGTTTCTCTCAGTAGCAAATGGGTCTTTTTAGACCTGTTTCTTCCCCAGTTCTCAAAGACTGATATAAAATATCCCGTGTGCAGGGCTGTAGTAGCCAGGGTGGTCCCAGGGTATTGGAGGCTGCCCCCTTGGTTTGTATACAAATGTTGGGTGTTGTTCTCCATCCCATTCCTTATGAATCCTAACATCTTGTTAGCTTTTTTGCTGGCAGCTGTGCACTGAGTGGAGCTTTTCATTAATCTGTCTACAGCAACATGCAGATCCCTTTCTTGGGTTGTGTAGCCGATAATATGTTCTGCTGACGTCGCTAGGTGCAATGCATGTTCAGTGGGGTTTCTCCCCTCATCCTTATTTGTATTTCCTCTCCCTACTAGTGTTGGGGTGTCCTTCTATAGGTTAGTGTAGTAGTAATGATCTCATCTTGGTGTCATATATGTCAATTCGTTGCCATGGCACTCCTGTGGTCAGACATCTGTGGATGTTCAAGCCGAAGGCCGGTGTTAGCTCATGTTCCTCTGGTCGGCTGGTGTCTTTACGGACGAAGTTCCCCCTTAGACATGACATGAGTGGCTGGCTCATTACAGAAGCAGCTTTTCCTCTCCTGGAATTGACACCTCCTCATCTATTATTGGGAGTGGACTACATCCACCCTGATTGAATTGGCCCTGTCAACACTGGTTCTCCACTTGCGAAGTAACTCCCTGCTCTCCATGTGTCAGTATATAATGCCTGCATCTGTAACTTTCACTCTATGCATCTGAAGAAGTGAGGTTTTTTACCCACGAAAGGTTATGCCGAAATAAATCTGTTAGTCTTTAAGGTGCCACCAGACTCCTTGTTGTTTTTCCTGACCAACTAGCTTTTTCTGTGCTTGATCTAATTTCACATTCACTTCTGAGACATTAGACAGACATTCAGAAACTCCGTTCACAGACAAACAGCTCTTTTCCTTAGACACACAATTGGAGAAACCCTCCCCAGGCAAATCATTGCCCGTAACAGACACAGGTTTCAGATCATTCCTTTCCTGTGACTGGTTACGTGGACTGAACAAAGCTTTAATATTCTCCCCAATCAAAAGATCCTTAGGCAACTGTCATAAACAGATAGTTAAGGGTTAATGCCTCTTTTACCTGTAAAGGGTTAAGAAATTCACCTAGCCTAGCTGACACCTGATCAGAGGAACCAATGGGGGGATAAGATGTTTCAAAAGGAAGGAGGGAAGTTTCCTTTGTTTAGTTCAGTTTTGACCGGAGTGGGAAAGCTCCAGAAATCAGCCTCTTATCAAGTAGTGAGTATTAGTGAAGGGAATAAATAGGTTTATGTTTATTTTCTTTGTAACTTGTCTTGGGCATTAGGGAATAATCAAATTGGGTATTTTTTGTGTAACTAAGTTTTGCCCAGGGAAACATCCTCTGTGTTTTGAATCTGTTGTCTGTGAGATCAGCTTGTATGCTATCTCCCAGAGGGTTTTCTTTTACCTTTCTTTTCTTTAATTAAAAGTCTTATTTTTAAGAACCTGATTGATTTTTCCGTGTGTTAAGATCCAAGGGGATTGGATCTGGACTCACCAGGAATTGGTGGGGGGATGGTTAAATTCTCCTTGTGTTAAGATCCAAGGGTTTGGATTGGTGTTCACCAGGAAATTGGTGAAGAAGTCTCTCAAGGCTACCCAGGGAAGGGAGTTAGTACTTGGGAGTGGTGGCAGCAAAACCAGATCTAAGCTGGTAATTCAGCTCAGGGGTTCACATGCAGGTCCCCATATCTGTACTCTAAAGTCCAGAGTGGGGGTAAAACCTATGACAGCAACAACTTCCTTACACTAGCTATAACTTCATGCTTAGCACCATTCCGTTCAAGGTGGATAATTTCTGGCTAAAGGCACACTTACAGTAAACTCATAGAGGACTACAACATTCACACTATGATTCGGTAAGTAATCCTCCTCTTTGACAAGATCTGCTTTAACAAGAGTGATGTTAGAAGCCATAATTTGCCCTAAACAGCTTTTACCATTGACTTTTACACTCTATGAGTTTTTCATCATTGCTCCTATACATAGCATTGGCACAAGTTCTGGAGTCACCCTCTACTGAATTTACGGTAACAACATTTACATAAAAGGTGGCAGTGTTGGGGTACATTTGGTTACACCCAGACAACTGCTCAGAGTTATACAACATACCAACATTGTTAGAAACTGGACTTTCAAGAGGATACGATTTCAGCTGTTCTTCCCTTGCTTTTTTCACTTGGAGCTGAAGTCTGGCCATGTTCTGTTGCATCTGGTGAGTCTCCTGTTGCATTTCGTGAGCTTTCTCCTCAGCAGCCAGCAGCTCCAGATGCCACCTGTGACAAAGTGGGGGATTTTCTTGTTTTTTCCTTGTTTTCCAATGGTTTGCATGCAGAGGGGGTGGGACTCAGTTTCCCCGGGTGTTACTGGTTTAACGAGGTGAGGGGAAAGGGAGTTTGTTGTTACAGAGGACCAGCGAGGGAACTTGGGACCCCAGCCAATGGCCTGGATATCCCAGCGACTGGTGACCTGGCAGCCTGGTGACCCGGAGGCCCAGCTGAGGAGTTGCAGCAGGTTCTGGCCAGTGGGAGGACAATGGGCTGCGAAGAGAGGACCCCGGTGATGTAACCAGCCAGTTCCAGCCAGAGGACAGAAGAGGGGAGAGGAGGCCCAGGCGATCCTGTTTACCTGGAGAGAAGACAATGGACAGGGGCAGGGCTTGGGGGAGATGATATCAGATGCCCAGATGGGAAGCAGGGGGGCTCTGGGCTGGAGAGGGAGAGCAAGCAGAGCCCACCTGGATGCAGAGGAGACTTGGCCGTGCTGTGCTGAGGGAGGCCAGGCCCGAGGACCCTGAGAGTTTCCTATGCTGTGTTCAAACGCTCAGTAAACCCTCCTGTTTTATGCTGGCTGAGCGTCACTCCGGTCTAGAGAACAGGGTTGCATCATTCCCTCTGGGAGTGGAGGCCCCAGGGTCCAGAGCAAGTAGACTCCCTGAGGGGGCCCAAGGCAGAGACAGGTGTGCTAAGGCTCAGAGAGGTGCGGCTTGTAGAACCAATGTGAATGAAATTGTTTTTAGTTATCCTGTACCATT
>NW_020674705.1:0-2070 GCF_002925995.2 Terrapene triunguis
TTGTGTTGAGTATCTGGTCACAATTAATGTCTTTAGTGAAGTGATGCGAAATAGGCATTAAACACCTCAGCTTTCTTGATGTCATCAGTTATTAGCTCTCATTCCCCACTGAACAAAGGATCTGCACTTACCTTTGTCTTTCTCTTGCTCCTGATGCATTTAAAGACACTCTTCTTGCTGCCTTTTGATGTCCTTTGTTAGGTGTCACTCTTTTTGTGCCTTAGATTTTCTGATTTTGTCCCTACATGCTTGTGCTACTCTTACTCCTCCATAGCAATTAGTCCATGTTTCCACTTTTTGTAGGATTTCCTTTTGATTTTCAGGTAATTAAAGAACTCCTGATGGAGCCATATTGGCCTCTTACTATTCTTCCTATCTTTCTTTTGCATCAGGATAGTTTGCAGTTGTGTCTTTTAATATTGTCTTCTTTAGAAACTGCCAGCTGTCCTGAATTTCTTTATCCCTTAGATTTTCTTCCTATGGGACCTCACCTACCAGTTCTCTGAGTTGGTTAAAATCTGCTTTTTTGAACTCCATTTTCCTTATCTTGCTGCTCTCACTCCTTCCTTTCTTTAGAGTCATGAAATCTATCATGATGATAAAGCTCGCTGCAGCAGTTGTTGGCAGACAGTGGCTTCTTCTGCTATCTTTTCCCAGAAGTCTTTTACTTTTAAGACCCCCCAAAAGGAGTGTTGGATGGAATAGTCCATCCTCTCATCATTTTGTCCACCAATAGGCCTAATTTCTGACACAATAATTTTGATTCATTGATTTCAGGTCCTCTACTCCTCATGTATATCAGTCATAATCTTGACTTGATCCTTGAGTGGTATCAGTGACACCCTTTCTGTGTGGACATATTCAGTCTTTCTGTCTCTTTTCCCATCAACATTTGTTATTATAGGTTATTGTGGCACTTAATAAAGTTTCACTCAGTCTTTACTAAGTTGAACTCACAATTAAGGTACATTTATAGGCCCGGTTATAACGATTGGCCCTTGCTTAGGAAGACAGTTGGTTCTGAGGTTTGTGCTGTAGGGTGGAGGTTACGGGGGTCTGTGCTGGGAGGAGTGTGGAGTGTTGGGAGGTCTATGCTAGAGGGATGTAGGGGTCTGTGCCGGGAGGATTATGGGGTCTGTGTCTTGGGGGATCTGTGGGGCTGTGTGGTATAGTGTCTGTGTCTCAGGGAATCTATGGGGCTGTGTGGTGGAATGGGGGGTATGGGGTCTGTGTCTCGGGGGATCTGTGGGGCTGTGTGGTGGAATGGGGTTATGGGGTCTGTGTCTCGGGGGATCTGTGGGGCTGTGTGGTGGAATGGGGTTATGGGGTCTGTGTCTTGGGGGATCTGTGGGGCTGTGCGGTGGAATGGGGGGTATAGGGTCTGTGTCTTGGGGGATCTGTGGGGCTGTGTGGTGGAATGGGGGGTATAGGGTCTGTGTCTTGGGGGATCTGTGGGGCTGTGTGGTGGAATGGGGTCTGTGTCTTGGGGGATCTGTGGGGCTGTATGGTTATATGGGGTCTGCTGAGGAGGTGGCTGTGCTGAGAGGATTATGGGTTCTGTGTTGCGGGGCCTGGGTGCTGGCTGTTGTGCTGTCTCCATCTCCCCTCTCTGTGTAACAGGTGCTGGAGGAGAAGCCATCTGGGCTGCTGGTCGCCTCCCTGCAGGCCAAGGACCCAGACGAGGGTGAGAACGGGACCATCTTCTACTCACTAACAGGTAATGGAGGAAAGGGGGCAAGCGGTATGGCACCATCACCTCCAGTCACTTGCCTAGGGCTATGGTCCTGACCTCCCCACAAACACACATGCACACTCCCAGCATTCCCCAAGCCTGCCCCGCACCATGTCTAACTTGCTCTGACCCATGCAACAGCATCTCCCCTTCTCTCCACAGGGGCTTGGGCCGAGTGCTTCACACTGCACATGGCCACGGGGGAGCTGCGTACAGCCACTGTGCTGCGCCGAACCGACCGGGCCGAGTACATCTTCACTGTCACAGCCAGTGACCGGGGCACGGAGCCCCGCAGTACAGCAGCCACTGTCCGCATCCAGGTACATGGGCCCCCCAAC
>NW_020674705.1:2080-2370 GCF_002925995.2 Terrapene triunguis
GCCCCCCAAATCCCCCCCAGGGCTATCATCCACCTCCAGGTACATGGACCCCCAAACCCGCCCCCCAGGGCTATCATCCACCTCCAGGTACGTGGGCCCCCCAAATCCCTCCCAGGGCTATCATCCACCTCCAGGTACATGGGCCCCCAAATCCCCCCTAGGGCTATCATCCACCTCCAGATACAAGGGCCCCCCAAACCTGCTCCCCCAGGACTGTCAAACACATCCAGGTACATGGAGCCCCCCCCCCCCCCCCCCCCCAAGGCTATCATCCACATCCAGGTACATGG
>NW_020674706.1:0-2320 GCF_002925995.2 Terrapene triunguis
TGTCCCATCGTGACCCTTACCCTCTCATGGAACTTTGCATCCCCACACCTCCCCCCTTTTTCTTAAATAAGGAACTATTCAGAAACATATTACATAAATACCCACGAAAACCATCGGGGTGTAAATAAGGATAACCAATAAGATTCTAAAGGGAATACCCACGAAAACCATCGGGGTGTAAATAAGAATAACCAATAAGACATATTCTAAAGGGATTCGATGGGGTGGCCATGGACAAATAAAAAGGGCTTCTTGGCCAATCTGGTTCGCCCAGGTGACCCAAACATTTTATCGTGGATTAACAAAAGATACAGAACTTGGATATACAAAGACCCCTGCTCCTATAATGAGGAGTCCGAACAAATAGAAGTACAGCATTATCAGGTGTTTAGGCTGTGACAAACAACAAGTGCAGGTCCGGTGCCGCGGGGTCATCGTCCGGTTCCTGCGTGGCGGCGTCGGGCTCTTCAGCAATTTGTGTCTTGAGCCACGGCCGGACCCACTTCACTGGAACCCACCAGGGATTCATTTGTGGAACCTCCTTGAACGCAGCCAACGCCAGTCCCTGTGACTGTAAGATGCGCGGGTCGAGGCGCGCCTGGAGTTGTGGCTTCACATAGACCCCTTTCTTCATAAGAGCCATCTCGACGCGCTTCGCCCAATTATCCTTCCACAACAATCGCTGTGTTGGCGTTAAAAGCATGTCAGCAAATTTCACAGAGTCATAAGGGCACATGGCCTGCCCAACAAATATCTGCTCGATCAAGGACTGCACATATGGGTTATGCATACCATATGACTTTATAGATTTTTGGGCCTCCCGGACAAGCTTCCAATCTAAGGGAGCCCATTGCCGTCTGGCGGGGTTCTGTGGATCCGGTGTAACTACTGGATAAGCCTCGGGCGCAAATTCCCCCTCTATATGGGCTTCCTTAATAAGTCCGTGCCAACGCCTTACAGGGTCCGGGGGGCCCGAGCCGCCCGGGATATTGTTTGAAGCATGTCGCAGGGTGGAAACATCGGATGAGTATGCCGGAGGCTTCGGGGCAAACGGGTTGGTGACATCCAGTGGCCGGTGCGTGGACACGTTATCCTGTCCGGTGCACCCAATCGCGCAGCCCCATAAACCACAATGAGGACAGGGGGTAGCTACATCATCCGCCGGAGGGATCTTATCCGGTGATTTTTTCCTATATGCCCTTTCAAAGCTAGATAAGCCCGGCTCCGCCATTCTTTCCAACCTATTCCGCAACTGCTCACCCTGCCCCGGGAACTCCGCCCGGAACTCTGGGGTACAAACATCATTGGTGACAGGAAAGCCGGGCTGGTTCAGGGCTCGCAATGTGTGGAACTGCGGGGGATGGCTCTCACCGGCCAAATGGGACAACTGATTCAGCATGTCCTGTAGCTGAAGGCCCTGTTTGTACATTTCCGCCCGAAATTCTTGTAACTCATCCCCTTCTGGGCTCGAGACCTCCATTCTATCCGCGGGGTCGTCTGGTAACGGGACGGTACGAGGATCAACTTCGGGTGCACTGGGGATGAGTGGTATGATAGTATCCTCACCCCCAAAGAACTCACGGGCTCCCACCGGCAATACACAAGGCGGCTCCTCCTTTGGCCGAAAGAGGTCATTAATGGCCGACTGGACCTCGGCTTCTGCCGCAAGCGTCTCTATTAGTTTCTTAGATTTGCACCATATTTGCCTTAATGACACGGCCTCCTTGTTGCCGTGAGAGACCGACTCCCAGAGGTCAGAGCCTAGACTCTCCCAGACTGCCTTATCAAAGACAGTATTCGGTGTAACAGAAAACCCGCGTCTTTGTCCCCATTTCAGCAAACGGGACAACGCGTCAGAGGGAAGCTTCTCTCCCTGTTTTTTAGCGATGCGTAATAAAAAATCATGCACCGTCTTCTCCTCTGCAGACAAAGCAGAGCCCATTTTATGGAATGCAGCCGCTCACCTGTGAGCTCACGAACGTCTCTCTCGGACGACCAGGAGCCGGTATCCTCCGGTACCTCCTGCCGCGGCTGCCACCGTCTCTCTCGGACGACCAGGAGCCAGTATCCTCTGGTACCTCCTGCCACCTCCGCCTTTTTTTGCACGCTTCAGTCGGCTGCCTCGATGTCCAAGCTGTATCACGTCGGGGTCACCATTTGTGGGGATCACGTCGGGAGGATAAAGCACACGACCAATGTGGTTGCAAGCTGAACCAAGCTGACTCTTTATTACAAGCTTTCTCTTATAGTCTTTCTTGCTGAACTCCAACTCTGCTTTCTTTTATAGTCTTTCTTAACATTACATAACACAATTAGGCTA
>NW_020674706.1:2330-2417 GCF_002925995.2 Terrapene triunguis
CCCCACACCGATTGGTTCAGATGTTCCTTACATAAGGCCATGTCTTATATAACCACCAGGGGGCCTTACATAAGGCCTCATCTTATA
>NW_020674707.1:0-1068 GCF_002925995.2 Terrapene triunguis
CATCCTAGCCACACTCCCCTGTCAGCATTCACAGACTACTTTAAGAATAGTCTCAGTTCGTCACATCTCTCCCCCCTCCGAGACCGAACTGAGCGGGGTCACTTTAGCCAGTGACCCGGGGAAGTTCGAACCTACCCCCGTTCCCATGGATGCCCCCGCATCCCTCCCATTCCTTGGTGAGAATTACACCAGGCCCTTCCAGTTTCACGCCCCCCCTTAGGTTGGGGGTGCTTGAGGGCATTCGCAGTTCGCATGTGGGAAGGGTTATGCGGCCTGTGCCCTTTTCCCACCCCAATACCCCTGGGGTTCCAACTGGGCTGGGGTCTTCTCCCAGCGCTCCAGTCTGGAGGTCTGTGCTTCGGGCTCTCTTGGTTCAGAGCCCCCCTTTTAACCTTGGCCACCCTGCGGAAAGGCTCCTCTAGGCTGGGCAAGGGTCCTAAAGCCGTTTTCCCCTTGTCCCGGGCCTTCCTTCCCCTCTGACAGGGGTCACAGGATCGGCAGTACTGCCGGACAGTAACAAAGACCCCAGGCCAGTAAAAGCTCCGTAGCAGCCTCTGCTGGGTACGCCAGGTTCCCTGGTGCCCTGAGAGGGGAATGTCATGGGCCCGGTACAGCAGCTGGCGGCGATACTTCTGGGGTACCACCAGCTGCCTCCTGATCCCCCCTGACTCCATCTTCCCTGGGGAAGCCCATTCTCGGTACAGGAACCCCTTCTCCCACAGGAACCTTTTTCGGCCACCTCTCCCCATGGTCTGTACCGCACCGAGGTCGGCCAGGTCCCTTATCTTCCGCAAGGAGGGATCTTTCTGCACCTCGGCCTGGAACTCAGCAGCTGGGACAGGGATGGCCACCTGCTCTCTCTCGCCGGCTGGGTCTGAAGCCGCAGCCTCCCTGAGCCATGTCCCTGGGTGTTCCCTCCCCACCAGGTTAGGGTCCTGCGCCTCGGGCAAGGCACCCTCCCCAAGGTCGGGGCACAGTGCTCCTCGCGGGCTCTGACTGTGGGTCACAACCAGTGCATTCTGGGGGTTGCTTGGCCAGTCCTCCAGGTCCCCCCCCCCCATCAACACC
>NW_020674707.1:1168-3364 GCF_002925995.2 Terrapene triunguis
CGTATAAACCAAAAACCCTGAGTCTAGAGCATCCAGCCCCCCAGAGGAGCTGGCCTGGAGCTCTCCTTCCTCCTTAGCAGGTGGTATTCTGCCAGCCCCCCTTCCCTGGGAGTGCCGCCTCTCGCCCGGCTGCGTCTCTACCCAGTCAACCCTCGGTGGGTCTGGTCTGCTCAGTCTGTCCCTGAGTCTGGGGCACTGGGCCCGTATGTGACCTCTCTGGTCACAGTGATAGCAGACCATGTCCCAGGTGTCCCCTCGAGCCGGTCGGTTGTCCCTGACCCTGGGCATTCCCCATGGGAGGGGATTCCCCACATTCCCCTTTTGGGAAGTACCCGGGTGACTCTCTCTCTGCATCGCAGCGGGCCTGCTCCTTTGGGACTCCTCCCTGCCAGCCCCTGACCGGCTCTTCACAAACTCATCGGCCAGCCGGCCTGCATGTCGCGGGTTCTCTGGTTTTTTGTCCACCAACCACAGCCTCAGGTCGGATGGGCACCGCTCATACAGTTGCTCCAATACCAGCAGTTTAACCAGGTCCTCCTTCATCTGGGCCCCATCAGCCCACTTGCTGGCGTATCCCTCCATGCGGACGGCTAGTTGCAGATATGAGATCTCAGGGGTTTTATCCTGACTCCGGAACCTTTCCCGGTACATCTCAGAAGTCAGCCCAAACTCACGTAGCAGGGTCTTTTTGAATAGTTCGTAGTCCCCTTTCTCCGCCTCGTCCAGTTGGCGGTACAATGCCACGGATTTGGGGTCCAGTAAGGGGGTGAGAACCCGGAGTCTGTCCGCAGGATCAACCTGGTGCAGCTCGCAGGCCGTCTCAAATGCATCCAGGAAGTCATCCATGTCCTCCCCCTCCTTACGTGGGGCCAGGATGCACTTATCAAAGCTCCGTGCAGTCCTGGGTCTCCCCTCACTCACCGCAGCCGGGGTCTCGCAGCCCTTCAGCCTCGCCAGCTCCCGTTCCTGCTGACGCTGTCTCTCATTCTCCTCCCGTTCATGCTGCCTCTGTTGTTCACGATCCTTCAGCTCTCTCAGTTTTAGCTCTATCTCCCATCCCAGCCCATTCCGCTCCACGGATGCTGCACGTGGCCGGGAGGATCCCCTGCTGGCCGGCGAGCGTGGCCGGGAGGATCCCCTGCTGGCCGGGGGGGTCATGGCGCCCTCGGTATTTGCTGGGCTCCTCCCCACCCTTCCCCTAGGCATAGGAAGGGGGGGTCTCGGGAAGCCCTCAGCAGCCGGCTGACCACTCCCAGCTGGGACAGACTCTGGGGCCTGCGCTGCATCTGCCAGGCTGCTTCCCTCAGCGCCAGGGATCAGTTCATTCGCGCGATCTCGCTTCTCCAGCTGGGCAATGAGCTGTTCTTTGGTGAGCTTCCCAATGCGCACCCCCCTCTGCTTGCACAGCTCCACCAGGTCACTCTTAAGCCGCTTGGCATACATCTTCCTGCTGGCCACTCACAGGCCTGTGTGCTCACCGCTCCCCACAGTTTCCAGGGAGACCCCTAGTGTGCCAGCCCTTCTCGAGGTCACCACCTCTCTGCCAGGGTCGAGCTGCAGACTCTTCCGCCCCTGGGCCCACTCGCTGCGATCCCCCGGGGGACCCTGTTACTGCAAAAGTCCTTCTCGCTGGTCACACACTCCCAGGGGTGATAACCGTCTCTCTCTGACTCTTCAGCACGCCTGCTCCCCGTCAATCCCCCTTCGCTTTACTTCTCCCCAGTCACTTACTGCAGGAAGCGCCGTCCACGGGGTGCAGTAGATCCCACCGCTGCCACCACTTGTCACGGAGTATGGGGGGACTCAGGGCCCTGCACCCCCGGCGTCCTGCGATTCACCATGACTCTCAGCCAGCCAGTAAAGCAGAAGGTTTATTTAGACGACAGGAATGCAGTCCAAGACAGGTCTTACAGGCGCAGACAACAGGACCCCCCCCCAGTTGGGTTCATCTTGGGGTCCCCGGGCACCCTAGCCCCCTTAGGGGATCAGAGCCCTGTCTGCCCTCCAGCCCAGGTCAGTAGCCAGCTTCCAACTCCCTTTGTTCAGTCTCCCGGGCAAAGGTGTCACCTCGCCTCCCCCCCTTCCTGGGTTCTCATGTTACATGCTCAGGTATTCTCCTTCAGTCATTCACCCATCCCCCAATGCAGACCATCCTAGCCACACTCCCCTGTCAGCATTCACAGACTACTTTAAGAA
>NW_020674708.1:0-613 GCF_002925995.2 Terrapene triunguis
TAAGAACAGTCTCAGTTCGTCACATCTCTCCCCCCTCCGAGACCGAACTGAGCGGGGTCACTTTAGCCAGTGACCCGGGGAAGTTCGAACCTACCCCCGTTCCCATGGATGCCCCAACATCCCTCCCATTCCTTGGTGAGAATTACACCAGGCCCTTCCAGTTTCACGCCCCCTCTTAGGTCGGGGGTGCTCGGTGGCACTCACAGTTCGCATGTGTGAAGGGTTATGCGGCCTGTGCCCTTTCCCCACCCCAATACCCCTGGGGTTCCAACTGGGCTGGGGTCTTCTCCCAGCGCTCCAGTCTGGAGGTCTGTGCTTCGGGCTCTCTTGGTTCAGGGCCCCCCTTTTAACCTTGGCCACCCTCCGGAAAGGCTCCTCTAGGCTGGGCAAGGGTCCTAAAGCCGTTTTCCCCTTGTCTCGGGCCTTCCTTCCCCTCTGACAGGGGTCACAGGATCGGCAGTACTGCCGGACAGTAACAAAGACCCCAGGCCAGTAAAAGCTCCGTAGCAGCCTCTGCTGGGTACGCCAGGTTCCCTGGTGCCCTGAGAGGGGAATGTCATGGGCCCGGTACAGCAGCTGGCGGCGATACTTCTGGGGTACCACCAGCTGCCTC
>NW_020674708.1:623-2006 GCF_002925995.2 Terrapene triunguis
GCTCCGTGCAGTCCTGGGTCCCCCCTCACTCACCGCAGCCGGGGTCGCGCGGTCCTTCAGCCTCGCCAGCTCCAGTTCCTGCTGACGCTGTCTCTCATTCTCCTCCCGTTCATGCTGACGCTGTCTTTCTTCATGCTGCCTTTGTCTCTCATTCTCCTCCCGTTCATGACGCCTCTGTCTCTCTTTCTCCTCCTGTTCATGCTGTCTCTGTTGTTCACGATCCTCCAGCTCTCTCAGTTTTAGCTCTATCTCCCATTCCAGCTCATTCCGCTCCACGGATGCCGCGCGTGGCCGGGAGGATCCCCTGCTGGCCGGCGAGCGTGGCCGGGAGGATCCCCTGCTGGCCGGGGGGGTCACTGCGCCCTCGGTATTTGCTGGGCTCCTCCCCACCCTTCCCCTAGGCATAGGAAGGAGGGGTCTCGGGAAGCCCTCAGCAGCCGGCTGACCACTCCCAGCTGGGACAGACTCTGGGGCCTGCGCTGCATCTGCCAGGCTGCTTCCCTCAGAGACAGGGATCAGTTCATTCGCGCGATCCTGCTTCTCCAGCTGGGCAATGAGCTGTTCTTTGGTGAGCCTCCCAATGCGCACCCCCCTCTGCTTGCACAGCTCCACCAGGTCACTCTTAAGCCGCTTGGCATACATCTTCCTGCTGGCCACTCACAGGCCCGTGTGCTCACTGCTCCCCACCGTCTCCAGGGAGACCCCTAGTGTGCCAGCCCTTCTCGAGGTCACCACCTCTCTGCCAGGGTCGAGCTGCAGACTTCTCCGCCCCTGGGACCACTCGCTGCAATCCTCTGGGGGACCCTGTTACTGCAAAAGTCCTTCTCGCTGGTCACACACTCCCAGGGGTGATAACCGTCTCTCTCTGACTCCTCAGCACGCCTGGTCCCCGTCAATCCCCCTTCACTTTACTTCTCCCCAGTCACTTACTGCAGGAAGCGCCGTCCACGGGGTGCAGTAGATCCCACCGCTGTCACCAGTTGTCACGGGGTGTGGGGGGACTCAGGGCCCTGCACCCCCGGCGTCCTGCGATTCACCATGACTCTCAGCCAGCCAGTAAAGCAGAAGGTTTATTTAGACGACAGGAATACAGTCCAAGACAGGTCTTGCAGGCACAGACAACAGGACCCCCTCAGTTAGGTCCATCTTGGGGTCCCCGGGCACCCTAGCCCCCTTAGGGGATCAGAGCCCTGTCTGCCCCAAGCCCCAGTCACTAGCCAGCTTCTCCAACTCTCTTTGTTCAGTCTCCCGGGCCAAGGTGTCACCTCGCCTCCCCCCCTTCCTGGGTTCTCATGTTACATGCTCAGGTATTCTCCTTCAGTCATTCACCCATCCCCCAATGCAGACCATCCTAGCCACACTCCCCTGTCAGCATTCACAGAC
>NW_020674709.1:0-692 GCF_002925995.2 Terrapene triunguis
TGGACAGACAGCAGACGGGATGACACACTGACGGATGGACAGACAGCAGGCGGGATGACACACGGACGGAGGGACAGGCAGCGGGTGGGGATGACACAATGACGGATGGACACACAGCGGGCAGGATGACACACAGACAGTCGGACAGACAGACAGCGGGCGGGATGACACTGACAGATGGACAGACAGCGGGTGGGGATGACACACTGACGGATGGACAGACAGACAGCAGGCGGGATGACACACTGATGGTCGGACAGACAGCGGGCAGGATGACACACGGACGGACGGACAGACAGCGGGCGGGATGACACACAGACAGATGGAAAGACAACGGACGGGATGACACACTGACAGATGGACAGACAGCAGACGGGATGAAACACTGACAGATGGACAGACAGCGGGTGTGGATGACACACAGACGGATGGACAGACAGCAGGTGGGATGACACACAGATAGTTCGACAGACAAACTGTGGGCGGGATGACACATTGACGGTCGGACAGACAGCAGGCGGGATGGACACGCAGATGGATGGACAGACAGCGGGTGGGGATGACACACTGACGGATGGACAGACAGCGGGCGGGATGACACACTGACGGATGGACAGACAGACAGCGGGTAGGATGACACACTGACGGTCGGACAGACAGCAGACGGGATGACACACTGACGGATGGATAGA
>NW_020674709.1:702-1394 GCF_002925995.2 Terrapene triunguis
TGGACAGACAGCAGACGGGATGACACACTGACGGATGGACAGACAGCAGGCGGGATGACACACGGACGGAGGGACAGGCAGCGGGTGGGGATGACACAATGACGGATGGACACACAGCGGGCAGGATGACACACAGACAGTCGGACAGACAGACAGCGGGCGGGATGACACTGACAGATGGACAGACAGCGGGTGGGGATGACACACTGACGGATGGACAGACAGACAGCAGGCGGGATGACACACTGATGGTCGGACAGACAGCGGGCAGGATGACACACGGACGGACGGACAGACAGCGGGCGGGATGACACACAGACAGATGGAAAGACAACGGACGGGATGACACACTGACAGATGGACAGACAGCAGACGGGATGAAACACTGACAGATGGACAGACAGCGGGTGTGGATGACACACAGACGGATGGACAGACAGCAGGTGGGATGACACACAGATAGTTCGACAGACAAACTGTGGGCGGGATGACACATTGACGGTCGGACAGACAGCAGGCGGGATGGACACGCAGATGGATGGACAGACAGCGGGTGGGGATGACACACTGACGGATGGACAGACAGCGGGCGGGATGACACACTGACGGATGGACAGACAGACAGCGGGTAGGATGACACACTGACGGTCGGACAGACAGCAGACGGGATGACACACTGACGGATGGATAGA
>NW_020674710.1:0-4386 GCF_002925995.2 Terrapene triunguis
CTCCTAGCTCGGACATTGGACTCCGGACGGCTGCGGCGAACTGGGAACGGCGCCAACGGGGTGTTTCGCCCCTTTTCTCTGCTTCACCGCAGCCCCTGGGGTTCGTGCTCCGATAAGGTGAGTCCTAATAGGATAAGGAGACACTATCTGGTTCTGGTTTGGTTTGGTTTTGGTTTTAGTTAACCGGTTAATGAATTTCTATCTTATACATTGGGCGTTAGGTGTGTGAACGGAACTGAGCCTCTCATTCGTAATTCCTCAAAGTGAAAGCCATCGCGTGCAATGAAGCTCTAAAGTTAAATTGGGGTCCTTCTGTCCCGTCCCCTGTAGCGGTCAGTATTAGTAGAAATTCCTGTAATAAAATCTTATTAAACCATAATTCCTTCTATTCTCTGTGTAATTCTCTGTTAAAGTGTCAGCAGGCAGATAGGTGGGTCTCCGATTAAACCATAATTCCCTCTGTTCTCTGTGTAATTCTATTTTAAGAGTGTCAGCAGGCAGATGGGTGGGTCTCTGGTAAAACCCCCAAAGAATAGTCCTTTGAATTATATGTTAAGCAAATGGCCCTTACCCGGTGTTCAAAAAAAAATGTTAAGGAAGCGTTTTTTACAACTTTGCATCCAGGATTGGCCAGCCCTGGGGACTGCATGGCCCGAGTATGGCTCCTTTAATATTCCTACCCATTTAACCCCCTTACGCCTGACATTGGAAAACCAAGCGCCGGGGCAAATGAACTATTGGTTTTTGTGGGACGATGAGGCCCATCGTCGCATGAAGAAGGTACAAATTCAAGCCCCCCTATTCCCGAAAGCTTCTGCCCCTCGTAAAGCTGATTATTCAAGCGAATCAGCTAGTGGAGCTACCAGCAGTGGGTACACTACCTCCCTGTCTGTTCCCAGCCTTAGTCTGTCCCATACAAAGAAGGGGGCACTTTATAAAAATGAGGTAATTATCCAAGCACCCCTCCGGACCATCCCAGTTCCTACAACGAATGGGAATGTTGTAGACCGTTATGTTCATGTCCCCTTTACCACTGCTGACCTTATAAACTGGCAAACCACTACACCTCGCCTTAGGGACGACCCGGACGTCGTTCACAGGCGATTCCGTGCCATTTTCCAGTCTCATAATCCTGATTGGCAAAACGTGGGCCAACTTTTAAATTGCTTGTTGCGCACGAAAAAAAAAGAGCGGGTACTGAGGGGGGCCCGGGAGGCTGCAAAGGCTGCCAATAATGGTCGCAATTTTATAAGGCTCAACAATCCGCCCCATTGGAACCCGAATGATTTGACCCAACAAGCAGATTTAAAGAAATTCCTAAACTATATTTTGACAGGCATAAAACAAGCAAAAAAAAAAACTTTAAATTGAACAAAAGTTCATAATACTGTGCAAGGGAAAAAAGAACACCCTTCTAACTTTTATAAAAGACTTTGTAAAGCATTTTGTATCCATACTAATATAGATCCCAAGGGGGCCATGGACACACAGTCCACGGTCAGGCTTATTTTTATTTCCCAGTCAGCCCCGGACATCAAAAAGCGGTTGCAGCAGCTCAAGGGTGCTGAAGGAAAATCCCTGAAGAAACTGGTAAGCGTGGCCACCCGAGTATATCATACAAAAAAAAAAGTTCAAGAAACCAAACAGGTGAGGATGCTAGCAGCCCTTGTAAACACTAAAAATGAACAACAGGGAGGGCGGCAGGGACCCCCCAGGTGGCAACCAAAATCAAATTATGGGGGGACGCCGAGCCATGCCAATGACATATGTAACTACTGTAAGCAGCCTGGCCACTGGAAGAGAGAGTGTCCGTACCAACCTACCGGACGACAACCCCGTCGCCCAGACCGACCTCAACAACAGATGGCTGTGACAAAAACAGACGCTGTTGCTAGTGAGGAATGACGGCAACCAGGGGGTCCTCTTGTCACCTATTCAAATGATTTTACCACTTATGTTTGTTCCTCCACAGACCCCCAAGTTCGCCTAACATTGGGAGAAACCACCTATTTTTGTCTTTTGAATTCAGGGGCTGCACTTTCTACCGTTACTGCCAAGCCGGAAAAAGAAAGCCTTACAGATAAAAGCATTCCGGTAATGGGTATAGGCGGGAAGCCATTTAACTGTTCTGTATTACAGGAGGCTGCTGTAAAAATCTCTGGTGTCTCCGCCTCCCATGCCTTTCTGCTAGCCCCGGATTCCCCAGTTAACCTCTTAGGCAAAAATCTGTTGTATAAACTACGTGCTTAAATTTTCTTTTCAAATAACAAAATCATTCTTCGGTTGCCTCAGACCCAACTTCCCCAGCTGTGTGCTGTTCTAACCCAAGTTTCAAAGGACCCGATCCTGCCTGCGGACCCAATCTTACCCGAGCAACTCAGACAGGAGGTAAACATCTCCCTGTGGGGCACTTCAAGGGCAGACTTGGGGACTCTCCAGACAGAGCCAGTGCGTATAACCCTGAAGCCAGGCATTAAAATTCCTCGGATTCGTCAGTATCCCATCCCCCAGAAAGCTCTGCTTGGCCTCCGGAGTCTTATCACCACATTCCTGCGGTTGGAAGTGCTGGTTCACACCAAGTCTCCTTTCAATATTCCCATTCTGCCAGAAAAAAAACCTGACATAAACTCAGAGGGAAAACCGGTATACCGATTTGTCCAAGACTTACGTGCAGTAAATAAGGTTGTTCAAACTAGACACAATGTGGTACCAAACCCTCACACAATCCTGACTGCCATTCCAGCAGGTACTGCTTGTTATTCAGTAATAGACTTGTGTAATGCTTTTTTTTAGTATTCCTCTAAATAAGAACAGCTGGGGCCACGCTTACCAATTCAATTTCAGTCCCTACTCGCTAATGTTCCTGCCCACCGAATCGCTCCAGAAGACTGGGTCTATATAAAAAAGTAAAAACACGAGCCTCTCCAACCCCGGTGGGCGGGCCCTTTCCAAGTCCTTCTTACCTCTCACACTGCTATTCGAGTGAGAGAGCGAGACACTTGGATACACCACACCCGAGTCAAGCTAGCCCCTAGGACGGGGCCAGAAGCAGACGACTTCGGACCTCGAGGGAGCACCGCCAGCTCTTCCCACCGCGACCTGGAAAAGCCAAAAACAGACAATACCTAAAAAGCTGAACCTCTTAAGGAACTAAAGCTTCTGTTCCGGCGAACAAAATCCTGAGACTTTATAACTATAAGTTCTCAGACGGTGCTGCAGTGGCTATTGCTTTTGGGTTTGCCCCTTGTACAAGCTAACCCACACCCAGCCACTAAACCTCTTCAGTGAATAGCCACGTTGGGACACTTATCTGATTGTTGGCTGTGTCACAAAACCCGCTCTAAAAAAAAAATAAAATTGTGAGCTGTACCTGCAAATCTTTCTGAAGTACTCTCCTTACAAATAGAATGGAAAACTGAATGGGCATAAATTAAAAAATATCAATATAACAAATATAAAAAAAAGTTTAAAGTTTGGCATTATTACTGGGCAGCTAAGGGGGTCCCTCTTTTTAAAGTTCTTGGGATCGGGTATAACATGCCCCTTTGTTTAAAAAATGCTAAAAAAAGTAAAAAAAAAGGGGGCTACCTTCCTCTGGAGGCCTGTAATCAAACCCTTCGGTTTGAGGTCAAAAATGAAACCTTTTACCCTTTAAATACCCCTGAGAATGCCCAAAAACCCCATTGTCTCCTGCACATGGCCATGACTGTAAGACCAACAGGCATTTGTTATCAAGAGCAGTGGTTTCCCTCATTCCTCCCATTAGGCCCCATAAATAAAACACATATGTATTATATAAATTCTTTTCTTTCTATGTATTATCTAAATAATAATATAATGTGCCAAATGCCTGTATAATGCTATAATCAAAAGCTCTGCTGTCCATAAGAAAACCCAGTATCTGTCCCTCCAGCTTGATCACAAATTGCGTAACGGGCCTGACAATTTTTGAATTTGTCAGGCCCGAAGGGGGGACTGTGAAAGTTACTAATGACCCCCCTTAATTCCAGCAGTCGTTATGTCAGCCAGCAGCCATTAGGGGGAAGCAGACACCTTAAAAACACAGTAGCCTGAACTTTTCAACTGTTTTCCCTTCAAGGCCTTAAGGTAGTTGGAGCTGGTCCCAAGCTGGTTTTCACTGACCAGATAGCAAAAGCACGGGTCTGACCACCACCAATCAAGTGTTAACACTGCAAGGACCTTGGTCTGAATGTGTATAAAGAATATGTAAAATGTGTGTAAGACAGAGTTTTTGTACTAAGGTGCAAAGCTCTCCTTTCTTCTGCAGAATAAAGCAACTCTTCCTTATCCCTGTCTGGCTGTTATTGGCTCTCAGCTAGGTGGACCCGATATTTCGGTAACAGTTTCTGGCGACCCAGATGGGAC
>NW_020674710.1:4396-8782 GCF_002925995.2 Terrapene triunguis
CTCCTAGCTCGGACATTGGACTCCGGACGGCTGCGGCGAACTGGGAACGGCGCCAACGGGGTGTTTCGCCCCTTTTCTCTGCTTCACCGCAGCCCCTGGGGTTCGTGCTCCGATAAGGTGAGTCCTAATAGGATAAGGAGACACTATCTGGTTCTGGTTTGGTTTGGTTTTGGTTTTAGTTAACCGGTTAATGAATTTCTATCTTATACATTGGGCGTTAGGTGTGTGAACGGAACTGAGCCTCTCATTCGTAATTCCTCAAAGTGAAAGCCATCGCGTGCAATGAAGCTCTAAAGTTAAATTGGGGTCCTTCTGTCCCGTCCCCTGTAGCGGTCAGTATTAGTAGAAATTCCTGTAATAAAATCTTATTAAACCATAATTCCTTCTATTCTCTGTGTAATTCTCTGTTAAAGTGTCAGCAGGCAGATAGGTGGGTCTCCGATTAAACCATAATTCCCTCTGTTCTCTGTGTAATTCTATTTTAAGAGTGTCAGCAGGCAGATGGGTGGGTCTCTGGTAAAACCCCCAAAGAATAGTCCTTTGAATTATATGTTAAGCAAATGGCCCTTACCCGGTGTTCAAAAAAAAATGTTAAGGAAGCGTTTTTTACAACTTTGCATCCAGGATTGGCCAGCCCTGGGGACTGCATGGCCCGAGTATGGCTCCTTTAATATTCCTACCCATTTAACCCCCTTACGCCTGACATTGGAAAACCAAGCGCCGGGGCAAATGAACTATTGGTTTTTGTGGGACGATGAGGCCCATCGTCGCATGAAGAAGGTACAAATTCAAGCCCCCCTATTCCCGAAAGCTTCTGCCCCTCGTAAAGCTGATTATTCAAGCGAATCAGCTAGTGGAGCTACCAGCAGTGGGTACACTACCTCCCTGTCTGTTCCCAGCCTTAGTCTGTCCCATACAAAGAAGGGGGCACTTTATAAAAATGAGGTAATTATCCAAGCACCCCTCCGGACCATCCCAGTTCCTACAACGAATGGGAATGTTGTAGACCGTTATGTTCATGTCCCCTTTACCACTGCTGACCTTATAAACTGGCAAACCACTACACCTCGCCTTAGGGACGACCCGGACGTCGTTCACAGGCGATTCCGTGCCATTTTCCAGTCTCATAATCCTGATTGGCAAAACGTGGGCCAACTTTTAAATTGCTTGTTGCGCACGAAAAAAAAAGAGCGGGTACTGAGGGGGGCCCGGGAGGCTGCAAAGGCTGCCAATAATGGTCGCAATTTTATAAGGCTCAACAATCCGCCCCATTGGAACCCGAATGATTTGACCCAACAAGCAGATTTAAAGAAATTCCTAAACTATATTTTGACAGGCATAAAACAAGCAAAAAAAAAAACTTTAAATTGAACAAAAGTTCATAATACTGTGCAAGGGAAAAAAGAACACCCTTCTAACTTTTATAAAAGACTTTGTAAAGCATTTTGTATCCATACTAATATAGATCCCAAGGGGGCCATGGACACACAGTCCACGGTCAGGCTTATTTTTATTTCCCAGTCAGCCCCGGACATCAAAAAGCGGTTGCAGCAGCTCAAGGGTGCTGAAGGAAAATCCCTGAAGAAACTGGTAAGCGTGGCCACCCGAGTATATCATACAAAAAAAAAAGTTCAAGAAACCAAACAGGTGAGGATGCTAGCAGCCCTTGTAAACACTAAAAATGAACAACAGGGAGGGCGGCAGGGACCCCCCAGGTGGCAACCAAAATCAAATTATGGGGGGACGCCGAGCCATGCCAATGACATATGTAACTACTGTAAGCAGCCTGGCCACTGGAAGAGAGAGTGTCCGTACCAACCTACCGGACGACAACCCCGTCGCCCAGACCGACCTCAACAACAGATGGCTGTGACAAAAACAGACGCTGTTGCTAGTGAGGAATGACGGCAACCAGGGGGTCCTCTTGTCACCTATTCAAATGATTTTACCACTTATGTTTGTTCCTCCACAGACCCCCAAGTTCGCCTAACATTGGGAGAAACCACCTATTTTTGTCTTTTGAATTCAGGGGCTGCACTTTCTACCGTTACTGCCAAGCCGGAAAAAGAAAGCCTTACAGATAAAAGCATTCCGGTAATGGGTATAGGCGGGAAGCCATTTAACTGTTCTGTATTACAGGAGGCTGCTGTAAAAATCTCTGGTGTCTCCGCCTCCCATGCCTTTCTGCTAGCCCCGGATTCCCCAGTTAACCTCTTAGGCAAAAATCTGTTGTATAAACTACGTGCTTAAATTTTCTTTTCAAATAACAAAATCATTCTTCGGTTGCCTCAGACCCAACTTCCCCAGCTGTGTGCTGTTCTAACCCAAGTTTCAAAGGACCCGATCCTGCCTGCGGACCCAATCTTACCCGAGCAACTCAGACAGGAGGTAAACATCTCCCTGTGGGGCACTTCAAGGGCAGACTTGGGGACTCTCCAGACAGAGCCAGTGCGTATAACCCTGAAGCCAGGCATTAAAATTCCTCGGATTCGTCAGTATCCCATCCCCCAGAAAGCTCTGCTTGGCCTCCGGAGTCTTATCACCACATTCCTGCGGTTGGAAGTGCTGGTTCACACCAAGTCTCCTTTCAATATTCCCATTCTGCCAGAAAAAAAACCTGACATAAACTCAGAGGGAAAACCGGTATACCGATTTGTCCAAGACTTACGTGCAGTAAATAAGGTTGTTCAAACTAGACACAATGTGGTACCAAACCCTCACACAATCCTGACTGCCATTCCAGCAGGTACTGCTTGTTATTCAGTAATAGACTTGTGTAATGCTTTTTTTTAGTATTCCTCTAAATAAGAACAGCTGGGGCCACGCTTACCAATTCAATTTCAGTCCCTACTCGCTAATGTTCCTGCCCACCGAATCGCTCCAGAAGACTGGGTCTATATAAAAAAGTAAAAACACGAGCCTCTCCAACCCCGGTGGGCGGGCCCTTTCCAAGTCCTTCTTACCTCTCACACTGCTATTCGAGTGAGAGAGCGAGACACTTGGATACACCACACCCGAGTCAAGCTAGCCCCTAGGACGGGGCCAGAAGCAGACGACTTCGGACCTCGAGGGAGCACCGCCAGCTCTTCCCACCGCGACCTGGAAAAGCCAAAAACAGACAATACCTAAAAAGCTGAACCTCTTAAGGAACTAAAGCTTCTGTTCCGGCGAACAAAATCCTGAGACTTTATAACTATAAGTTCTCAGACGGTGCTGCAGTGGCTATTGCTTTTGGGTTTGCCCCTTGTACAAGCTAACCCACACCCAGCCACTAAACCTCTTCAGTGAATAGCCACGTTGGGACACTTATCTGATTGTTGGCTGTGTCACAAAACCCGCTCTAAAAAAAAAATAAAATTGTGAGCTGTACCTGCAAATCTTTCTGAAGTACTCTCCTTACAAATAGAATGGAAAACTGAATGGGCATAAATTAAAAAATATCAATATAACAAATATAAAAAAAAGTTTAAAGTTTGGCATTATTACTGGGCAGCTAAGGGGGTCCCTCTTTTTAAAGTTCTTGGGATCGGGTATAACATGCCCCTTTGTTTAAAAAATGCTAAAAAAAGTAAAAAAAAAGGGGGCTACCTTCCTCTGGAGGCCTGTAATCAAACCCTTCGGTTTGAGGTCAAAAATGAAACCTTTTACCCTTTAAATACCCCTGAGAATGCCCAAAAACCCCATTGTCTCCTGCACATGGCCATGACTGTAAGACCAACAGGCATTTGTTATCAAGAGCAGTGGTTTCCCTCATTCCTCCCATTAGGCCCCATAAATAAAACACATATGTATTATATAAATTCTTTTCTTTCTATGTATTATCTAAATAATAATATAATGTGCCAAATGCCTGTATAATGCTATAATCAAAAGCTCTGCTGTCCATAAGAAAACCCAGTATCTGTCCCTCCAGCTTGATCACAAATTGCGTAACGGGCCTGACAATTTTTGAATTTGTCAGGCCCGAAGGGGGGACTGTGAAAGTTACTAATGACCCCCCTTAATTCCAGCAGTCGTTATGTCAGCCAGCAGCCATTAGGGGGAAGCAGACACCTTAAAAACACAGTAGCCTGAACTTTTCAACTGTTTTCCCTTCAAGGCCTTAAGGTAGTTGGAGCTGGTCCCAAGCTGGTTTTCACTGACCAGATAGCAAAAGCACGGGTCTGACCACCACCAATCAAGTGTTAACACTGCAAGGACCTTGGTCTGAATGTGTATAAAGAATATGTAAAATGTGTGTAAGACAGAGTTTTTGTACTAAGGTGCAAAGCTCTCCTTTCTTCTGCAGAATAAAGCAACTCTTCCTTATCCCTGTCTGGCTGTTATTGGCTCTCAGCTAGGTGGACCCGATATTTCGGTAACAGTTTCTGGCGACCCAGATGGGAC
>NW_020674711.1:0-907 GCF_002925995.2 Terrapene triunguis
GGGGGGGGGGGTGAGGGCTTCGGCTGGGGATGCGGGCTCTGGGGTGGGGCCGGGGATGAGGGGTTTGGGGTGTGGGAGGGCGCCCAGGGCTGGGGGTTGTGGTGTGGGAGGGGTGAGGGCTCTGGCTGGGGTTGGGGTGTAGGCTCTGTCGTGGGTCTGGGAATGAGCAGTTTGGGGTGCAGGAGGGGGCTTTGGGGTGGGGGTGGGGCCAAGGGGTTCGAGTGTGGGAGGGGCTCCAGGCTGAGGAGGGGTTGGGGTGTGGGAGGAGGTGCAGGGTGCGGACTCCGGGAGGGAGTTCGGGTGCGGGAGGGGGCTCCGGGCTGGGACAGGGGGTTGGGACACGGGAGGGGATGAGGGGTGCGGGCTCCGGGCGGTGCTGACTTTGGGTTGCTCCCAGAAGCAATGACATGTCCCTCCAGCTCCTAGGTGGAGGCGCGGCCAGGCAGCTCTGCGCACTGCCTCCGCCCATAGGCACCGCCCCCACAGCTCCAATTCACCATGGTTCCCAGCCAATGGGAGGTGCGGAGCTGATGCTTGGGTTGGGGGCAGCACACTGAGTCCCTGTGGCCACCCCCGAACCAGAGCGACATGCTGGCCAGTTCCCAGGAGCCATGTGAAGCTGGGTAGGGAGCCTGCCTGTGTCACCAACCGGCCTTTTAACAGCCCAGTTAGCGGTGATGACCGGAGCTGCCAGGGTCCCTTTTCAACTGGGCATTCTGGTAAAAAAACAGACACCTGGCAACCCTATCAGTCCCTTTTGCTTCATGCCCCTTTGCTGCACACCCATCCCCCTTCATTACCAACCCATCCCCCTTCACTGCACGCCTATCCCACTTCAATGCTCACCCACTCCCCTTCACTACAGGCCTCTCCTCCTTCGCTGCACACCCAGTCCCCTTCGCTGCAC
>NW_020674711.1:917-1824 GCF_002925995.2 Terrapene triunguis
GGGGGGGGGGGTGAGGGCTTCGGCTGGGGATGCGGGCTCTGGGGTGGGGCCGGGGATGAGGGGTTTGGGGTGTGGGAGGGCGCCCAGGGCTGGGGGTTGTGGTGTGGGAGGGGTGAGGGCTCTGGCTGGGGTTGGGGTGTAGGCTCTGTCGTGGGTCTGGGAATGAGCAGTTTGGGGTGCAGGAGGGGGCTTTGGGGTGGGGGTGGGGCCAAGGGGTTCGAGTGTGGGAGGGGCTCCAGGCTGAGGAGGGGTTGGGGTGTGGGAGGAGGTGCAGGGTGCGGACTCCGGGAGGGAGTTCGGGTGCGGGAGGGGGCTCCGGGCTGGGACAGGGGGTTGGGACACGGGAGGGGATGAGGGGTGCGGGCTCCGGGCGGTGCTGACTTTGGGTTGCTCCCAGAAGCAATGACATGTCCCTCCAGCTCCTAGGTGGAGGCGCGGCCAGGCAGCTCTGCGCACTGCCTCCGCCCATAGGCACCGCCCCCACAGCTCCAATTCACCATGGTTCCCAGCCAATGGGAGGTGCGGAGCTGATGCTTGGGTTGGGGGCAGCACACTGAGTCCCTGTGGCCACCCCCGAACCAGAGCGACATGCTGGCCAGTTCCCAGGAGCCATGTGAAGCTGGGTAGGGAGCCTGCCTGTGTCACCAACCGGCCTTTTAACAGCCCAGTTAGCGGTGATGACCGGAGCTGCCAGGGTCCCTTTTCAACTGGGCATTCTGGTAAAAAAACAGACACCTGGCAACCCTATCAGTCCCTTTTGCTTCATGCCCCTTTGCTGCACACCCATCCCCCTTCATTACCAACCCATCCCCCTTCACTGCACGCCTATCCCACTTCAATGCTCACCCACTCCCCTTCACTACAGGCCTCTCCTCCTTCGCTGCACACCCAGTCCCCTTCGCTGCAC
>NW_020674712.1:0-1313 GCF_002925995.2 Terrapene triunguis
ATCTGGGTTTAGACCCCATTGGGAGTTGGGCATCTGAGTGCTAAAGACAAGCACACTCCTGTGAGCTGTTTTTAGGTAAACTTGCAGCTTCGGGACAAGTGATTCAGACCCTGGGCCTGTGTTGGAGCCGGACAGGAGTGGCTGGCTCAGCAAGACAGGGTGCTGGAATCCTGAGCTGGCAGGGAAAACAGAAGCAGGGGTAGTCTTGGCACATCGGGTGGCAGCTCTCAAGGGGGTTTCTGTCACTGTCCTGGCCATCCTGACTTTTTTGAGAAAACTGGGCATTTGTCCTGTTTGCTCTTGCCAACTCATCGTCAGTTGGCAAGAGCAAATGGGACAAATGCCCAGTTTTCTCAAAAAAGTGGGATGGGACCCCTAGCAGGGCGGAGAGGAATATGCGGGGGACAGGCAAATGGCAACGCCAGCCCTGTGCTGGAGAGAGGGCAAGGGACAGTGGCTCGGGCTGGCCAGCCTGCCCCGCCTGCAGGGGGATAAAGGGGAGCCTCAGGTAGCTCTGCATGTGGGCGGGCAGTGGGGGGGCTTGTGTGACAGTGTACCCCATAAGGCTTTATGGGGAGGGGGTGCTTATAAATGTATGTATGACATAACTGGAATATGTTTGGTGCTGCCTGTGCCAGGTAACATATCTCCGTAAAGGTTATGGTCTACTATATCTATTCATCCTATTTGTACATATATATATCATTTTCTACTTGAGGTTAAGAATATGGGCTGTATGCTTGCTTGGTTTCTAAGTAAGCTTTGGGAGGCATTTGGTCAGCTTCTTTAGGAAGGAATTCGCCAGGTTAAGTACCTGATCAGGAAACACTTGGGGAACAATGCATCTTGGAATGCTCCAATCCACATAAGAAGTCTTCCTGGAGACATGCAAGATACCATGTGGACAATGGCTTCAGCCTGTAAAGACTGAGTCATGCAGGGACATGTGACTTGCCCAGGTGACTCCAGAACTCCATCTTGGAGCTGGACTTTGCATAGGAGGGAGGAGGGGGGTCTCCTCCCACAAGAGAGAGTCTATTTAACCCTGGGGGAGACCCCTCCATTTTGTCTTCAGCTGGCTAAAGAAGGAGCCTCTCCACCCCCCCAGGATGCTTGAAGGAAACTGAAACAAAAGACAGTAACTACAGGGGTTGTGAGAGATTGCTGGACCCAGGCTAAAGGGAGATTAGCCTGTGAAAGGGAGCATTCTGGAACTGGTGAGGAACTTATCTGTATTTAGTTTGATTAGGCATAGATTTGCGCATTTTATTTTATTTTGCTTGTGACTTACTTTGTTCTGTCTGTTACTACTT
>NW_020674712.1:1323-2636 GCF_002925995.2 Terrapene triunguis
ATCTGGGTTTAGACCCCATTGGGAGTTGGGCATCTGAGTGCTAAAGACAAGCACACTCCTGTGAGCTGTTTTTAGGTAAACTTGCAGCTTCGGGACAAGTGATTCAGACCCTGGGCCTGTGTTGGAGCCGGACAGGAGTGGCTGGCTCAGCAAGACAGGGTGCTGGAATCCTGAGCTGGCAGGGAAAACAGAAGCAGGGGTAGTCTTGGCACATCGGGTGGCAGCTCTCAAGGGGGTTTCTGTCACTGTCCTGGCCATCCTGACTTTTTTGAGAAAACTGGGCATTTGTCCTGTTTGCTCTTGCCAACTCATCGTCAGTTGGCAAGAGCAAATGGGACAAATGCCCAGTTTTCTCAAAAAAGTGGGATGGGACCCCTAGCAGGGCGGAGAGGAATATGCGGGGGACAGGCAAATGGCAACGCCAGCCCTGTGCTGGAGAGAGGGCAAGGGACAGTGGCTCGGGCTGGCCAGCCTGCCCCGCCTGCAGGGGGATAAAGGGGAGCCTCAGGTAGCTCTGCATGTGGGCGGGCAGTGGGGGGGCTTGTGTGACAGTGTACCCCATAAGGCTTTATGGGGAGGGGGTGCTTATAAATGTATGTATGACATAACTGGAATATGTTTGGTGCTGCCTGTGCCAGGTAACATATCTCCGTAAAGGTTATGGTCTACTATATCTATTCATCCTATTTGTACATATATATATCATTTTCTACTTGAGGTTAAGAATATGGGCTGTATGCTTGCTTGGTTTCTAAGTAAGCTTTGGGAGGCATTTGGTCAGCTTCTTTAGGAAGGAATTCGCCAGGTTAAGTACCTGATCAGGAAACACTTGGGGAACAATGCATCTTGGAATGCTCCAATCCACATAAGAAGTCTTCCTGGAGACATGCAAGATACCATGTGGACAATGGCTTCAGCCTGTAAAGACTGAGTCATGCAGGGACATGTGACTTGCCCAGGTGACTCCAGAACTCCATCTTGGAGCTGGACTTTGCATAGGAGGGAGGAGGGGGGTCTCCTCCCACAAGAGAGAGTCTATTTAACCCTGGGGGAGACCCCTCCATTTTGTCTTCAGCTGGCTAAAGAAGGAGCCTCTCCACCCCCCCAGGATGCTTGAAGGAAACTGAAACAAAAGACAGTAACTACAGGGGTTGTGAGAGATTGCTGGACCCAGGCTAAAGGGAGATTAGCCTGTGAAAGGGAGCATTCTGGAACTGGTGAGGAACTTATCTGTATTTAGTTTGATTAGGCATAGATTTGCGCATTTTATTTTATTTTGCTTGTGACTTACTTTGTTCTGTCTGTTACTACTT
>NW_020674713.1:0-7142 GCF_002925995.2 Terrapene triunguis
GTGCCAATTTTCATAAACTCAAGGTTGGATCTGTGGGAAGACTGTTTTTCCTTCAGGAGAAACACAATAGGAACAGGGATCCTTTGTTCAATTTGAAACATTGGATGAAACATAATTATTCAGTTATTGCTTCAACATCTGGCATTTCTACTGACCAAGCAGATCTTAGCAAAGGCAATGTTATTTTGTTTACCTCAGCTTTCTCTTAGCTGATCACTATTAGCTAGGCCTCTGGTCTCCAGACCAAACTCTGGACTTTGGGTCTGAGAAAGAGCTGGCACAATCCATATACCAGGTTGTTATATAACATGCACATGGATTTTAACCCTTCAGTCCCTCCTCTTGACCCTAGGGTTTCCTAACCCGCCAGGTCAAATATACCAATTTTAATGTACCCAGCCTACTGCGGAGTCGCCGATAAAGCACCAGTACCATCAGAAATGTTAGGATAGACAATCCCCACATAACTTGACAAAATAGCACCCAGATCCATCCCCAGGGGACCTTGTCACCTGAGATGGCATCACCCATAATCATTGCTTTAACCTCCACTGCCTGGTTCCTTGCCTTTGAGTACTTCACATCGGCCTGGTCCACGGTTTCTCCTATCTGAGTGTACCTGAGACGGCCTTCCCCAATATGCCTCTGGGCCTCGGCCACCAACTCCTCGATCTTCGCCTGCAGGGCCTGTAGACCCTCCTCTAGATACTTACTGCCATAGTGCCATTCCAGATCCCATGTTAGGTTACCCATCATTGGCGGAGTACGGTGGAGCCGCGTCCCGTCAACAGTCAGGGTTGACCTTCGGGGGACCGTTATGCACACGGATGGATGTCTCGAGGGGCAGGGCTTTCCATTTAGGTCGATGGAGTGGTTCTGGGCAGTCACACACCAGTAGGTACCGTTCATCTGGACCAGCTCCGTGTGCGCCAGTTTCTCAGTAATGGCCACTTCGAACCTAGACAGATTCGTTAGAACATTATATGGACATGTACACAGAATTTCCTTATCAGAATGGGTGCAACCTTCACTAGGATACAATGCTCTTCCAGCGACCTCAGTGTATGGAACACCTTCTATTTTAATAACATGACCCTTCCTCCATACTGGCAGGGAGGTCACCATCCTGCAAGGGTATCTAGTAATCCTCTCTTCTGTCTAGTTAAGCGCTCACCAATTTGGTTTGTTAGGCTAGTAATGTTTCTACTCATTCAAGGCCTGTCCTTTGCACATTGTCTGTTCACTTCCTTTAAAGGAATACGCACCTCGACCCTGTAAGTGTGGAATACCACCGAGGTGAGGACCGGTAGGGCTGGTCCTATTATTATTAATCCTGGTTTTGGAACAGGGATTTGTTTAGGGCATGACACACAATCAGGTGGTTCCACTCTGTCTCTGATAACCCAGTTAATTGTTACCAGTCGTGGACATTCTAATTTGGGCCATCGTTTAACAAATGTGTGCCATGCCTTTGGGGTTACCTCCGTTCGGGCTTTAAGTGGTAAGCCCCATCCTGATTCAACAGGCCCAACCTCCACTGGTACCATGTCAGTATAATTGGCACATAATCTTTCATGAGTGTTTGGTTTCTTTCCCACAAAATTCCACACAAATTCCAGTATCGAGGTCTGTGTGTTTCCTCCCAAGCCATCGTGGCAATATGCCATGTAATTGTGTTCAAATGAGGGATAGCCCAAGACTTTGTAGTCCTCTTCACACATGGCACACTACTTGCGTCCTTCCTCATGCACCACAGGGACAGCAGGAGCCACAGCAGAAGCCTCCCCATGGTCACTCTGGTTGTTCTGGTCACCCTTCAGTTCTTCCTCCTTTACCTTTTGTTGTTTACCTGTGGAGACACCTGTGGAAACATCTGTGGAAATATTGTTAGTATTGACAGATGCTGATTTAAACAATTTTAACTGATTTTGGTGACGCCAAAATGTTCCCAATTTTCCCCCAATCTTTGCACATGTAGTCAGAAGGACCCTCATAGGGCCTTGCCATCTTGGCTTTAAAATTCCTTTAAACTCTGGGTAAATGTGACACATTACCAAATCCCCAACTTTAAATGCAGGTTTGTCCAGACTGCTATTATCATCCAGCTGGGTTTGATTTTCCTTCACTTGGTTGTATAAATCCTTCAACTCTCTGTCCAATGCCTTGATGTAGTTCTGCAGCCTGTCTGCAAAAAGCCCCGACCCCCCCGCAGGGAGGATCACAGTGCTAGGAATTCTCATTGCTCTTCCTGTCATTATCTCAAAGGGTGTCAATTGAGTCAGCCTATTTGGGCTGCCTCTAATTCGATACAATACAGCAAGAAGCATACGAAGCCCACCCTTCTCCAGTATCCAGTACTGCTTTTGTTAAGGCTGTTTTCATTGTTTTATTTATTCTTTCCACCATTCCCGAGCTTTCAGGGTGGTATGGTATATGGAATCTTTGCTTTATTCCCAGTGCCTTGCATGCCTCCTTCATTACTCGCCCTGTAAAGTGAGTTTCTTGGTCAGAGTCTATTGACAGTGGTAAACCCCATCTGGGTATTATTTCTTCTGCTAGGATTTGGGCTACTGTTGTAGCAGTACAATTCTTGGTTGGGAATGACCATCGGGTAAAAGTGTCAATAATTACCAAAATGTAAGTGTACCCTCTGCTTTGTGGCAAGGGTCCAGTAAAATCAATTTGCAAATTTTGCCATGGTTGTGCTTGGTGATTCAGAGGCACCTTTTTCCTTCTTCCCACATTCACTTGTGCACATGTCACACATCTTTTGAGAAATTGTAAAGCATCTTTTTTCATGGCTGGCCACCACCAGTATTCCAGGGCGGCCCTTATTTGTCTTCTCCTCAGATGAGCTGGAGAGTGGATGGCATGGAGCAGTAGAGCCCGTATGCACTCCGGGGCTACCAGCTCCTTCCCCCCTGGCCCATACCAGAGGTGATTTTTATATACACAGCCTTGTTTTTCCAATTTACTTTTTTCTTCTGGGCTTATAGTTGCATATAGCTTTCTTAAATTCACTTCCTCTTCTGGCACTCTAGCTGCACAAATCTTAATAGGACTTGCTTGTGCAATTTCTTTGGCACGTTTATCTGCCCAATAATTTCTTTTTTGTTCCTCACTTGAGATCTTATTGTGGGCTTTTATCTTTACTACTGCTAGTTCTGATGGTAGTTTGGCAGCTTTTGTTAGTCTTTGAACTGCTTCCATATTATTAATCGGCTTGCCAGTTGTTGTTATAAAACCTCTGCGTGACCACACGTCCATGTAGTCATGCACTACTCCAAATGCATATCTGCTGTCTGTATATACAGTGAGCTTCTTGCCTTCCCCCACTCTCAAAGCTTCTGTGAGGGCTGTTAGCTCCGCTTCTTGTGCTGACTTTGATCCTTCCATCTGACCTGACGCTATCACTGTCCCATTACTGAGTACCACTGCCCATCCAGTGTGTGGCACTCCATTTTCATACTTTCTTGATCCATCTACATACAAAACTATATCTGGATTCTGTAATGGCTCTTCTTTAATTCTTCCCAACATTTCCTCTTCTCCATCTATAAGACATTCGTGTACCTCTCCCTCTATGTTCAGACATTCGGCTACATTTATTCCCTTGTCTCTTACTATGGAGTAGTTAGGGTTTTGCAAGCACAATGTTGATTCCCACTGACTCCTGCGGGCATCTGTTATAGATCTTAGTCGCCTGGTGTTGAGGATATCAATAAGTGTATGGGGTGTATGAAGCACTAATTTCCCCGTAAGAGTGTATGATTCACAAGCTTTCACAGCCCACGTAGCACAATCTAGAGCTGCTATGCACTCCGGTAATCCCTGGGATACAGGGGGTTTTATGGTAGATAGGTATGCTACCGGACGCTGTCTGTCTCCCTGAAGCTGAGTTAGTACAGCAGAATACTGGGTCCCGCTATGGCTACAGTAAAGGTGGAACGGCTTTCCCATATCGGGTAAGCCCAGGCTGGGGGCAGAGGCTAAAGCCTGTTTTATTTTTATAAATGCCGCCTCTTGCTCTGTGCCCCATATTACTAACTCATTTGCAGGCTTTCCCCCCCAGTGAGGTTTTGAATTGGTTCCACCTTCTCTGAGTACTCCGGTATATAGGTTCTACAGAAATTAAGGAGTCCCAGGACCTTTCGGACTTCCTTAACTCTCCGTGGTTTCTTTAACCCTCGAATTGCTTGCTTTTTGTCTATTGTGAGTGCCTTTTCTCCCTGTGATATGTTATGCCCTAGGTATAAAACTTGCTGCTGTTGCAATTGGGCTTTCTTCGGGCTTAATTTAAATCCTGCCTCGCGAAGATACATGAACAGTCTGTTTAGGGTTTTTAAATGGTCCTTCTACAGATATAGGCTTCATGTTTACTAGCCCACAATCTTGTTTATCTGTTGCCCACACTTCAGGGTGAAGGGAACACAGGGTTTCTACTGGGCTCTCCCCCCACTCTGGTATTATTACTTTATTACTGGCACAACTATGGCTATATTTTGAGATGATCTTTCCTGTTTGGACCCTTTGGCCCATTCAATGCAGCTAGCTCTGGGGTTGATTACTCCCCTGAGCTCCTTTTACAACTACTGCGTGTTTTGATTTTATTTTTATTTTTACAGTCACGTGCCAGATGTCCAGGCTTATTGCATGTGAAGCAGATAGTGGTTCTGACTGCATGAACTGCTACAATTTCTTTGGAGGGTGTGGTTGCTGCTACCTTCCTCTTTTTTCTGTTTTCTACTTCTGTGGCCCATTTCATTACTGCTGAGTACGTCTCCCCCACTGAGATGCCTAATGCCAGGACTGCTTGGTGATCTGCAGACAGCCCTTCCTTTAGGATTTGAAGGAATACATCATGGTCTTGGGATGTTATATTCTCCAGACCTGAATAAGCTCGGAATGCATTTCATTTCTTTTCAGCATAGGACATGGCAGACTCTCCCTTCTGCTGAACCACAGACTGCAGAGCCCCCCAGTTAGTGGTCTGGGCTCCTAGAACAACAGCTAGTGCATTCCTAAATTCTGTTACAGTGCCTGCGTCAGGGTTTGGGATTCCTGCTGGTTCTTCAGCCTGATTCCCTCCCGCTGGGTTGGGGTTACGATCTTCAGCCCAGCGCCCTGTCTTCCATTTATTATCTAGGTTCTCCCACACATCCCTGAGGCACTTGAACTTGACCAGGATGTGAACGTCCTTCCTATGGAGGTCATGTATTTCAGTCAGGCCATCCAGCTTGTCCCAGAACTCAGTATTCTTGTTATTACGCTTGAGTTCAGGTAAATCAGACAGTAGTGCCTGTTTTTCCTGGGGGGTGAAGGGACGGTAAATTTCAGTTGTTTCTGTTCTAAGTCCCCTTGCTGGCTCACCCTCCGTGTTAACATTTCTGAACCTCCTTAGCTGTGTTTTGATTGGAGCCATACGCTGTACTTGCTCCCCTGGGGTAATTAATTCTTGTGGTGCTCCTTTATTATCTTTGTGGGTGCTTAAATTTGGCCTGTAATGTGAAGAAATGTATGGAGGGGGTTCTGATTCCTCCCCTTTGCTTTGTGCTGCTGAGTTTTCCCACAGATAGTTAATCGGCGGAGCGGTGGGCTGGCATATGCCAGGAGTTTGCTCTCCCTCTCCCAATCTGGAGGTGTGTCCCAGACATGGTGATTCTTTTTCTCTGGGATTTTTTCCAATTTCCAGACAGTTACATATTTTAGAACATAGGCTCTTATCTCTTAGAGCCTGGTTTTGAGATCTTAACGTTGCAATTTCTTTCTCCTTTATGTTAAGAATATCCAATAAAACTATTACTGCTTTGTCTGTTTTGTCACTTCTCTGATGATTCCACCAAGTAACTAGATCTGCCTCTGGTCCGGCTGCAGAGTAGTTTGCTTTTTTAGCTGCTGCCTGCCGAGTTTTAACATGTTTATATTCCAAGTACTCTCGAGGACTAATTATTGCCTCTCCTTTTGACGCCATGGGTTTTTCGTCACCCCGGCTGCTGACCTTGAAGGGAACTTGCGTCTTCCCCCCCTAAATGCTTGTCAGCCTTTATGAGGAGTTACTTTTCCCCCTTTTTATGCTATGGTTCCAACTCCCCACAGCCTTGAATTTCATGAGGACGTCTCCCCACCCTTAATACCAAGCGTGTCTTACACACACATGCCGGACTTATTGGTTGGAGACTTTGTGCTATTCGAAAGCATGTACGTCACATGCCTGGGGTGGGGGCACTCCCCTAGGACTTGCAATGTTACGTGCAATGAGGAAATGGACCACCAGTTTGCACTGCCTACCGCTTGCGTACCCAGCCAATCCTGGGCTTAACTCACTGCCAATCGCTTGCTGGTGGGTTATTCAAGTCCTCCGTAACACACCCCTTAGTTGTTTAAACAGTACATGACCCTCTTGCACAAGTCTTCCCTCCCAAGTGGTACCCTTATTTAACCCCACTGCTTTGACCACATGTGTCTAAGGTCCTTCACACAAATTAAAAAGGAAACAAGATGTGTCTGAAAGGGGATGAGAGACTTCTATCCCTGGCCTAATGAGGTGGTAAAGTAAACATACTCACCTCTTTTGGATTTCAGTCTCAGATCCTCAGCCAGTTCACAAACTTGCATCCCGGACGAGCCCCCAAACTGAAGGACATAAATCCACACCGTGTAGAGGTCAAAGCATAGGGGTTTATTACACACAGCGCTGGCGGAGTGTCACCTGGCTTATTAGGCTCAGAGACACTGTCAATCAATTGATTACAATGAAATATATAGATTTTCCATGGGCGGGGGAAAGTGGCAGGGTAGGCAGTTCCACACCCCAGGATAGGTTTTGCAGCAAGACAAGATAGCACATTAGCCAATGGTTAAAAGGTTACATAATGTCTCCGCCCATGGTCTCAAATTAGCAAGTTAACATTTAATTAATACTTTGATAAAATGTTATTAATATAAAATATATATGTTGAATTCTGATTTGGGGTCCATAGGAATGGAGTAACTCCTTTGATTGTCCGACAGGTACATGTCTAGGGGATAAAGCAAAGAAACAGTGAAAGCATATGAAAATAGAGATTGTCTCCTTTATGTCTTAAGGCAGGGCATTGGTCCCTTGGAAGGGAGGTGGAAGGATGCCATATCATTATAGTGAC
>NW_020674713.1:7152-14294 GCF_002925995.2 Terrapene triunguis
GTGCCAATTTTCATAAACTCAAGGTTGGATCTGTGGGAAGACTGTTTTTCCTTCAGGAGAAACACAATAGGAACAGGGATCCTTTGTTCAATTTGAAACATTGGATGAAACATAATTATTCAGTTATTGCTTCAACATCTGGCATTTCTACTGACCAAGCAGATCTTAGCAAAGGCAATGTTATTTTGTTTACCTCAGCTTTCTCTTAGCTGATCACTATTAGCTAGGCCTCTGGTCTCCAGACCAAACTCTGGACTTTGGGTCTGAGAAAGAGCTGGCACAATCCATATACCAGGTTGTTATATAACATGCACATGGATTTTAACCCTTCAGTCCCTCCTCTTGACCCTAGGGTTTCCTAACCCGCCAGGTCAAATATACCAATTTTAATGTACCCAGCCTACTGCGGAGTCGCCGATAAAGCACCAGTACCATCAGAAATGTTAGGATAGACAATCCCCACATAACTTGACAAAATAGCACCCAGATCCATCCCCAGGGGACCTTGTCACCTGAGATGGCATCACCCATAATCATTGCTTTAACCTCCACTGCCTGGTTCCTTGCCTTTGAGTACTTCACATCGGCCTGGTCCACGGTTTCTCCTATCTGAGTGTACCTGAGACGGCCTTCCCCAATATGCCTCTGGGCCTCGGCCACCAACTCCTCGATCTTCGCCTGCAGGGCCTGTAGACCCTCCTCTAGATACTTACTGCCATAGTGCCATTCCAGATCCCATGTTAGGTTACCCATCATTGGCGGAGTACGGTGGAGCCGCGTCCCGTCAACAGTCAGGGTTGACCTTCGGGGGACCGTTATGCACACGGATGGATGTCTCGAGGGGCAGGGCTTTCCATTTAGGTCGATGGAGTGGTTCTGGGCAGTCACACACCAGTAGGTACCGTTCATCTGGACCAGCTCCGTGTGCGCCAGTTTCTCAGTAATGGCCACTTCGAACCTAGACAGATTCGTTAGAACATTATATGGACATGTACACAGAATTTCCTTATCAGAATGGGTGCAACCTTCACTAGGATACAATGCTCTTCCAGCGACCTCAGTGTATGGAACACCTTCTATTTTAATAACATGACCCTTCCTCCATACTGGCAGGGAGGTCACCATCCTGCAAGGGTATCTAGTAATCCTCTCTTCTGTCTAGTTAAGCGCTCACCAATTTGGTTTGTTAGGCTAGTAATGTTTCTACTCATTCAAGGCCTGTCCTTTGCACATTGTCTGTTCACTTCCTTTAAAGGAATACGCACCTCGACCCTGTAAGTGTGGAATACCACCGAGGTGAGGACCGGTAGGGCTGGTCCTATTATTATTAATCCTGGTTTTGGAACAGGGATTTGTTTAGGGCATGACACACAATCAGGTGGTTCCACTCTGTCTCTGATAACCCAGTTAATTGTTACCAGTCGTGGACATTCTAATTTGGGCCATCGTTTAACAAATGTGTGCCATGCCTTTGGGGTTACCTCCGTTCGGGCTTTAAGTGGTAAGCCCCATCCTGATTCAACAGGCCCAACCTCCACTGGTACCATGTCAGTATAATTGGCACATAATCTTTCATGAGTGTTTGGTTTCTTTCCCACAAAATTCCACACAAATTCCAGTATCGAGGTCTGTGTGTTTCCTCCCAAGCCATCGTGGCAATATGCCATGTAATTGTGTTCAAATGAGGGATAGCCCAAGACTTTGTAGTCCTCTTCACACATGGCACACTACTTGCGTCCTTCCTCATGCACCACAGGGACAGCAGGAGCCACAGCAGAAGCCTCCCCATGGTCACTCTGGTTGTTCTGGTCACCCTTCAGTTCTTCCTCCTTTACCTTTTGTTGTTTACCTGTGGAGACACCTGTGGAAACATCTGTGGAAATATTGTTAGTATTGACAGATGCTGATTTAAACAATTTTAACTGATTTTGGTGACGCCAAAATGTTCCCAATTTTCCCCCAATCTTTGCACATGTAGTCAGAAGGACCCTCATAGGGCCTTGCCATCTTGGCTTTAAAATTCCTTTAAACTCTGGGTAAATGTGACACATTACCAAATCCCCAACTTTAAATGCAGGTTTGTCCAGACTGCTATTATCATCCAGCTGGGTTTGATTTTCCTTCACTTGGTTGTATAAATCCTTCAACTCTCTGTCCAATGCCTTGATGTAGTTCTGCAGCCTGTCTGCAAAAAGCCCCGACCCCCCCGCAGGGAGGATCACAGTGCTAGGAATTCTCATTGCTCTTCCTGTCATTATCTCAAAGGGTGTCAATTGAGTCAGCCTATTTGGGCTGCCTCTAATTCGATACAATACAGCAAGAAGCATACGAAGCCCACCCTTCTCCAGTATCCAGTACTGCTTTTGTTAAGGCTGTTTTCATTGTTTTATTTATTCTTTCCACCATTCCCGAGCTTTCAGGGTGGTATGGTATATGGAATCTTTGCTTTATTCCCAGTGCCTTGCATGCCTCCTTCATTACTCGCCCTGTAAAGTGAGTTTCTTGGTCAGAGTCTATTGACAGTGGTAAACCCCATCTGGGTATTATTTCTTCTGCTAGGATTTGGGCTACTGTTGTAGCAGTACAATTCTTGGTTGGGAATGACCATCGGGTAAAAGTGTCAATAATTACCAAAATGTAAGTGTACCCTCTGCTTTGTGGCAAGGGTCCAGTAAAATCAATTTGCAAATTTTGCCATGGTTGTGCTTGGTGATTCAGAGGCACCTTTTTCCTTCTTCCCACATTCACTTGTGCACATGTCACACATCTTTTGAGAAATTGTAAAGCATCTTTTTTCATGGCTGGCCACCACCAGTATTCCAGGGCGGCCCTTATTTGTCTTCTCCTCAGATGAGCTGGAGAGTGGATGGCATGGAGCAGTAGAGCCCGTATGCACTCCGGGGCTACCAGCTCCTTCCCCCCTGGCCCATACCAGAGGTGATTTTTATATACACAGCCTTGTTTTTCCAATTTACTTTTTTCTTCTGGGCTTATAGTTGCATATAGCTTTCTTAAATTCACTTCCTCTTCTGGCACTCTAGCTGCACAAATCTTAATAGGACTTGCTTGTGCAATTTCTTTGGCACGTTTATCTGCCCAATAATTTCTTTTTTGTTCCTCACTTGAGATCTTATTGTGGGCTTTTATCTTTACTACTGCTAGTTCTGATGGTAGTTTGGCAGCTTTTGTTAGTCTTTGAACTGCTTCCATATTATTAATCGGCTTGCCAGTTGTTGTTATAAAACCTCTGCGTGACCACACGTCCATGTAGTCATGCACTACTCCAAATGCATATCTGCTGTCTGTATATACAGTGAGCTTCTTGCCTTCCCCCACTCTCAAAGCTTCTGTGAGGGCTGTTAGCTCCGCTTCTTGTGCTGACTTTGATCCTTCCATCTGACCTGACGCTATCACTGTCCCATTACTGAGTACCACTGCCCATCCAGTGTGTGGCACTCCATTTTCATACTTTCTTGATCCATCTACATACAAAACTATATCTGGATTCTGTAATGGCTCTTCTTTAATTCTTCCCAACATTTCCTCTTCTCCATCTATAAGACATTCGTGTACCTCTCCCTCTATGTTCAGACATTCGGCTACATTTATTCCCTTGTCTCTTACTATGGAGTAGTTAGGGTTTTGCAAGCACAATGTTGATTCCCACTGACTCCTGCGGGCATCTGTTATAGATCTTAGTCGCCTGGTGTTGAGGATATCAATAAGTGTATGGGGTGTATGAAGCACTAATTTCCCCGTAAGAGTGTATGATTCACAAGCTTTCACAGCCCACGTAGCACAATCTAGAGCTGCTATGCACTCCGGTAATCCCTGGGATACAGGGGGTTTTATGGTAGATAGGTATGCTACCGGACGCTGTCTGTCTCCCTGAAGCTGAGTTAGTACAGCAGAATACTGGGTCCCGCTATGGCTACAGTAAAGGTGGAACGGCTTTCCCATATCGGGTAAGCCCAGGCTGGGGGCAGAGGCTAAAGCCTGTTTTATTTTTATAAATGCCGCCTCTTGCTCTGTGCCCCATATTACTAACTCATTTGCAGGCTTTCCCCCCCAGTGAGGTTTTGAATTGGTTCCACCTTCTCTGAGTACTCCGGTATATAGGTTCTACAGAAATTAAGGAGTCCCAGGACCTTTCGGACTTCCTTAACTCTCCGTGGTTTCTTTAACCCTCGAATTGCTTGCTTTTTGTCTATTGTGAGTGCCTTTTCTCCCTGTGATATGTTATGCCCTAGGTATAAAACTTGCTGCTGTTGCAATTGGGCTTTCTTCGGGCTTAATTTAAATCCTGCCTCGCGAAGATACATGAACAGTCTGTTTAGGGTTTTTAAATGGTCCTTCTACAGATATAGGCTTCATGTTTACTAGCCCACAATCTTGTTTATCTGTTGCCCACACTTCAGGGTGAAGGGAACACAGGGTTTCTACTGGGCTCTCCCCCCACTCTGGTATTATTACTTTATTACTGGCACAACTATGGCTATATTTTGAGATGATCTTTCCTGTTTGGACCCTTTGGCCCATTCAATGCAGCTAGCTCTGGGGTTGATTACTCCCCTGAGCTCCTTTTACAACTACTGCGTGTTTTGATTTTATTTTTATTTTTACAGTCACGTGCCAGATGTCCAGGCTTATTGCATGTGAAGCAGATAGTGGTTCTGACTGCATGAACTGCTACAATTTCTTTGGAGGGTGTGGTTGCTGCTACCTTCCTCTTTTTTCTGTTTTCTACTTCTGTGGCCCATTTCATTACTGCTGAGTACGTCTCCCCCACTGAGATGCCTAATGCCAGGACTGCTTGGTGATCTGCAGACAGCCCTTCCTTTAGGATTTGAAGGAATACATCATGGTCTTGGGATGTTATATTCTCCAGACCTGAATAAGCTCGGAATGCATTTCATTTCTTTTCAGCATAGGACATGGCAGACTCTCCCTTCTGCTGAACCACAGACTGCAGAGCCCCCCAGTTAGTGGTCTGGGCTCCTAGAACAACAGCTAGTGCATTCCTAAATTCTGTTACAGTGCCTGCGTCAGGGTTTGGGATTCCTGCTGGTTCTTCAGCCTGATTCCCTCCCGCTGGGTTGGGGTTACGATCTTCAGCCCAGCGCCCTGTCTTCCATTTATTATCTAGGTTCTCCCACACATCCCTGAGGCACTTGAACTTGACCAGGATGTGAACGTCCTTCCTATGGAGGTCATGTATTTCAGTCAGGCCATCCAGCTTGTCCCAGAACTCAGTATTCTTGTTATTACGCTTGAGTTCAGGTAAATCAGACAGTAGTGCCTGTTTTTCCTGGGGGGTGAAGGGACGGTAAATTTCAGTTGTTTCTGTTCTAAGTCCCCTTGCTGGCTCACCCTCCGTGTTAACATTTCTGAACCTCCTTAGCTGTGTTTTGATTGGAGCCATACGCTGTACTTGCTCCCCTGGGGTAATTAATTCTTGTGGTGCTCCTTTATTATCTTTGTGGGTGCTTAAATTTGGCCTGTAATGTGAAGAAATGTATGGAGGGGGTTCTGATTCCTCCCCTTTGCTTTGTGCTGCTGAGTTTTCCCACAGATAGTTAATCGGCGGAGCGGTGGGCTGGCATATGCCAGGAGTTTGCTCTCCCTCTCCCAATCTGGAGGTGTGTCCCAGACATGGTGATTCTTTTTCTCTGGGATTTTTTCCAATTTCCAGACAGTTACATATTTTAGAACATAGGCTCTTATCTCTTAGAGCCTGGTTTTGAGATCTTAACGTTGCAATTTCTTTCTCCTTTATGTTAAGAATATCCAATAAAACTATTACTGCTTTGTCTGTTTTGTCACTTCTCTGATGATTCCACCAAGTAACTAGATCTGCCTCTGGTCCGGCTGCAGAGTAGTTTGCTTTTTTAGCTGCTGCCTGCCGAGTTTTAACATGTTTATATTCCAAGTACTCTCGAGGACTAATTATTGCCTCTCCTTTTGACGCCATGGGTTTTTCGTCACCCCGGCTGCTGACCTTGAAGGGAACTTGCGTCTTCCCCCCCTAAATGCTTGTCAGCCTTTATGAGGAGTTACTTTTCCCCCTTTTTATGCTATGGTTCCAACTCCCCACAGCCTTGAATTTCATGAGGACGTCTCCCCACCCTTAATACCAAGCGTGTCTTACACACACATGCCGGACTTATTGGTTGGAGACTTTGTGCTATTCGAAAGCATGTACGTCACATGCCTGGGGTGGGGGCACTCCCCTAGGACTTGCAATGTTACGTGCAATGAGGAAATGGACCACCAGTTTGCACTGCCTACCGCTTGCGTACCCAGCCAATCCTGGGCTTAACTCACTGCCAATCGCTTGCTGGTGGGTTATTCAAGTCCTCCGTAACACACCCCTTAGTTGTTTAAACAGTACATGACCCTCTTGCACAAGTCTTCCCTCCCAAGTGGTACCCTTATTTAACCCCACTGCTTTGACCACATGTGTCTAAGGTCCTTCACACAAATTAAAAAGGAAACAAGATGTGTCTGAAAGGGGATGAGAGACTTCTATCCCTGGCCTAATGAGGTGGTAAAGTAAACATACTCACCTCTTTTGGATTTCAGTCTCAGATCCTCAGCCAGTTCACAAACTTGCATCCCGGACGAGCCCCCAAACTGAAGGACATAAATCCACACCGTGTAGAGGTCAAAGCATAGGGGTTTATTACACACAGCGCTGGCGGAGTGTCACCTGGCTTATTAGGCTCAGAGACACTGTCAATCAATTGATTACAATGAAATATATAGATTTTCCATGGGCGGGGGAAAGTGGCAGGGTAGGCAGTTCCACACCCCAGGATAGGTTTTGCAGCAAGACAAGATAGCACATTAGCCAATGGTTAAAAGGTTACATAATGTCTCCGCCCATGGTCTCAAATTAGCAAGTTAACATTTAATTAATACTTTGATAAAATGTTATTAATATAAAATATATATGTTGAATTCTGATTTGGGGTCCATAGGAATGGAGTAACTCCTTTGATTGTCCGACAGGTACATGTCTAGGGGATAAAGCAAAGAAACAGTGAAAGCATATGAAAATAGAGATTGTCTCCTTTATGTCTTAAGGCAGGGCATTGGTCCCTTGGAAGGGAGGTGGAAGGATGCCATATCATTATAGTGAC
>NW_020674714.1:0-6879 GCF_002925995.2 Terrapene triunguis
TAAAATATCTACTAACAATATTTATAAACAAAGATGCAGCAATTAGTAATAACTGATACTTACAAATACAAACCAACGCATAACGACCGGCAAACGTAGAAACTCTGTTTGAAACACGTGAGCTGAGAGAGAGGCTTCGAGGTGATCAGGCTCGGTTACGGGTGTACACAGGATACACAGGATTCGTTTTTCTTTCTCCTCTCCCTGCCTGCACATGGCAGGCAGCCCATAAAGTACCAACTATGACATCATAGAAGTGTCATAGGGGACGGGGCCCAAAACCTGTTTGTGTTCGTTTCTGATTGGCACAAGCAAAGTTTACACCAAGTAGGGGAGCAGGTGCCTCAAAGTCTGGCTTCGCCCCCAAAAGGTGAGGAAATGCATATTGCTTTAGAATGTGTGCAACACTGAATGACAAAAGAAGAGGCCAGGGCAATACCGTTATGGGCAAGTTTTACAGGATGCAGACAGGAACTCATCTCAACATGCCCCCGTGCCCTGGCCGAAATAGTTAGGCCAAAAACCTAAACTTCCGAGTCCGACTCCTCATCCCCACCTACGAGGGGATGCGCTTCGGGAGTGGAAGCGATGTAGGCCGAGGCAACAAACTTGCGAATGCAGGCTTTAATGAAGGCACATCCGAGACAGAGAAGAGCGAGCCCAACTAGAAGGGACACAAACAGGGATTGGAAATAGGATTTGTAGGGCGCAAGGCCAAGCCAATCGAGCCATGACCAAAACTGGAAGGACTCTCGTGACTCTCGGACAGTAGAGCTCAACGTTTGCAGGTCTTTAACAATTGAGGACAAATTAGGAGAAATAGAAGGCAAAGAAACGCAGCATTTATCAGCAAAGTCAGGATATACTTCAGCAAATTTAGTACAAAATGAGGAAGATTGTAACAAATATTGAATCATTAATGTATTTTGAATACTATACTGAACAAGGGAATTTAACTGCTGATTAATTAAGGAGAGGCCCTTGCCCGTAGTATTAGGAAGCATTTCAATAGCAAGGGATTGAAACAGCACTTGATCACGTAGCATCATATAACCAACAGGGTTAAAACTAACAATAGAGGAGGCGAGGGAGGAAGCTGCTGTTTGCAAACGAGTCCAAAAAGAGTGGGTACTACGATGGTGTCGGTGGCTAGATGGCAAGGTATAAATACCTCCGCCCTGTAGATACAGGGTGCCAATGGTGCATATACCCCGGGGATTGGGAGGAAGCACAGCAAATGCAACATTACCGCGAATCCAAAAATGACCGGGTCTTAAGGAAGAAACTGTGGTATGGCTCCACCCATTATTGGTTACAGAATAAAAGCTGGATGCACGATTGATACATGCAGCCTCAGCATGATGCATATGCTGGGCATGAAACAGATACGTATGTGTTATGGAGGTATAGAAGGTTCCAAAAAAAATATTATAATTAAGACGATAAGAACAATTAATGGGAGGGGGATAGGTAAAATTAAGAGTGGGTTTAGTTAGGGAGGTATTAGCATAAGAGAAACTGCACATAGAACAATTAGAATAAGTACCAACCCAAGTAGGGGCTGGGGTTAAACTATTACCAACAAAAACCCAACAATGAGATGCTGGAACACTAATACTCTCAATTAAAGGAAAGCTATGATCACTTCGACCTGAAGCATTAAGAACTGGAAACACATAAGAATTAAATTGTGAAGAACAATTATTCCAAACACTAGAAGCAGCCCACTGCACATAGGGGGAAGAACAATTCACACTAGAAATAATAAATGAAGAAAAATTATAAACTATTGGTACAAATTGAAAGGGTAATGGATATTTAGGTGAGAACTGAGTGGAGCAAACAAGACAATCTTCTGGACTCAGCGCTGACAGGGACTGGTTTCCGCTGACCTCCTGCACCCAGTAGGCGGCGAACCAGGTTTGTAGTCCACCTTCTCCTAAGGGCTCCGTGGGCAAAGATGTTGTGAGGGAGAGCAGCATAACCTGTAAAACAGAATAATACGAGCCCTGCTCAGGGGCATTAGTTTGTTTATTAAGAACTACATTTGCTGAGCCAGTTATGATGAACTAGCTTGTCACCGGGGGTACTTGTAGCCACTAAGTAGGTGTTAGGGTACTTGCCGGCCCGGAGAATGGTGGCTTTTATAGGTTCTCGATGGCCAGAGGCTTGGGGTTCTGTAAGCCAAACCAGTTGGCCGGTGTTAAACACGGGGGACCAAGGCGGCTTAGGTGTAGGTGAAATGTGAGGCCAGCGAGAGTAACTTTTGTTGAGTGCGATAAGTACCTGGGGTAAAAATGAGCTCCAGTTTTTAAAATCAGGGTTGGGGTTTGCTGTTCGCAGCATAGTCTTAAGGACTGCGATTTTTCACTCCACCACACCATTGCTTTGAGGATGATATTTAGTATGGATGTGAAGGGAAGCCCCCCATCCAAAAATGAGCTGTTCAATGCTTTTGCTGGTAAAGGGTGGCCCACCATCTGCTTGGACTTCAGTGGGAGTGCCCCAGGCAGCTGCTGTTTGCTTAAGAGCCACAGCGACAGAAGCAGCATTGGTTTTAGTAAGAGGGACACAAAAAGTTTGCCGAGACCCCAGATCGACAGTAACTAAGGCTTTTGGAAAACGACGAGCACCTGGCAGGGGTCCTATTAAGTCAATTTGCCACGTACTACCTGGGGCAAAGTGTTCTGCAGCGTATGCAGAGCGCTCATATCGGGGACGATTCATAGTTTTTACCTGCACACACTGCAAGCAGGACTGAACAATGAGCTCGCACTGACTGCGGCTAACGTCAGGCTTTTGGTTAGAAAAGCCAGATAACAGGCCGTACAATTTTGTGGGTGGTAAGTGTCCCCATTCTTCGTGGAGCCAGCGCAACAGCGGGTCGGCCTGTGGGGCGGGATTTGCCATATGAACTTGGGAGACCTCTCTCATTCTTTGATCAAGACTGGAATGCAGGGGGTTAGAGTCTGGTCGATGAGAGGGACAGTGCGTAACGAACCAAGGGTGAGAGAATTTACGAATTAGGGTAAAAATTTGGTCCCACATTTTAACAAAAGCTGAGGGAGAGGCTTGCTCAATTAAAATATCTAAACAAAATTGAGAATCGATACCTAAAACAACTTGCTTGTTGGCAGAGTGGGCATTACCAACATGCTGGGCAGCTAAAAGAACGCCCTGCACTTCGCATTCTTGTGCGGAGCAGGAGGGGGGCAGTAACTGCACATTAAAGTAATTACATGTGGAACAAAGAACTCCCGCCCTAGGGGATGGTGAGGTGCCCCTGTCAGACAGAACCCAGGGTTCATATTTTGCTTCAATGCATAATGGTTGGTGAGATGGGGGGGCTAAGATGTTATCGCTGGGAGTTAGGGTCCATGCCTGCCAAGCTACCTCAACCTGGAAACATAGAAGCTGCCAGGTGCGAGTAGTGCCATGAAACTCGGGTGGAGGGGTACTTGTAAGCCACGGGATTAAATGAACATGTGGTCCAGACAAGGTACCTGGGATAGGGACTTGGGACCAGTGACGAGCACTGGACGCAGCCAGTAGCATTTTTCCCACCAGACCATAGTTATACTGGGGTCCAGACAGGCGATGGGCCCAATTGTAAATGGCATTACCATGTTGCAATATAGTGAACCCTACATGGTGTTTTGTGATAAACAAATTAATGTTGAGGGGTTCTTGGGAATTAAAACGGGCGAGGGGGGGGTTAGAGGCGAACCAGCCAGCTAGCTTCTCTAAGCTTTTTTGTGCTGATGCATTCCACACTTCTCGGGAGCGTTTAGAAGAGAGAGAGCTTTGTAGGATTTCTAGGTCAGAAATTAATTGCGCTGGAATATATTGGCGGTGATAATTAAGGAGACCTAGTAGCTGCTGAAGCTCTCGTTTATTTTTTGGAGGGGCTTCTGTCCAAGGGTCTAATACACTGGCTGGGGCTTGTGTGTGAGTGGTGGGAGTGAAATGGAGTCCCAAGAATGAGAATTGCTGGCTGGGCTGCAGGTGGCTCTTTGTTTTGTTAATTTGCCACCCATCTGCTTCTAATGCATCTATTATCATTTGGGTGGTACTTTGAACTGCTTGTGGATTGGGCCCACAAATGACAATATCATCTACATAGGCTAACACGGACACATCCTGTAGGGGTTTTACCTTTTGTAATGTGATATTGAGATGGGACGATGCAAGTGCAGGTGAATTACAGAACCCCTGTGGGCAGACTTTCCATTTATATTGGACGCCCTTAAAAGCAAAATTTAAGATTCTTTGTGTGTCCTGGAGTGGGATTTGGTAAAACATATCTTTTAAATCAAGAGTACATGCCCACTGATTACTTGCATCGCTTAGTTGCCGCTGTATTTCTGGAATGGTGACAGAGCTGGAAAATGCGATAGGCTTTACACGGCTGTTAGCTTGTCTATAATCAATGACAAGGCGATATTTAGAGGGATCGCCGGGCTTGGGAATACCCCAACCCGCAGACAGAAAGGTGGATGCAGTAACCCTTTCTATCTTTTTCTCTTCTAGAAGCTGAGTGAGCAAAGCTTCAATAAGGGGAAGCCCTTCGGATTTTGTGGGGATAGGGGAAAATTTCCATGGCTGGGAGTTAACTACTTCAGGGGTATAGGGGGAATGATTGCCTACGGTTATAGGGAGGGCTTGCAGAATTTGATTATGCAGTTTAAATTTTTTAATATCTGAGACACCTAGCAGATTTTTTGATCCTAACAAGGCTTTTATTTTTCTTACGTATTTTCCGTGGGCAATTTTAACCCAAACCACGGGTTTTTCTTGTACTGCATTGAGGCCTTGAACAAACATAAAGGAGCCAGTAGGACAGTGGGGAACGTTGGGCTCAATAATGCTAACTTGAGCTCCAGTGTCTAATAAAAAGGAGGTGGGGGTGTCACCGTTAACTATCAGGGTGGCGTATGGGCGTTCATCGGTGGGATCTTTAATTTGGGCCGGGCAGCATCCGGCCCCTATTCGTTTTTTGACCTAACATAGTCCTCCCAATTTTTCCAGCCTAGCTGTTCGGCTATATTTTGCTGCTCTTGGTCTGACATTTTACGCAGGGCTTCTTTGGGGATTCCTTTGTTAAGAAGGAAGCCAAATCGTGCCCGTTCAGTTTTAGTTCGCTCAGGATATTTTTGGGGATTAAACTGACTCTTTGGAGGGTCTTTTGGTGGCGAATCAACTGGGAGGACAACAGGCGGGGGCGGCAGTGACAACTTAATTTTACTAACTACTTCAAATAACGTTAAGATGGATCTGCGAACAGCCGCATGCAAGTGCAGCATGGCACCGGTGTCAGCTCCAGGGGCAGCTTCTAATGCTAAATCAACTGCCTCTGCTGAGACAGGAATTTGGGTGGGATCAGTAACATGTATAAAGGGTGTGGCCACCAATTGCTGTTGAACAGTCAAATTAAGTAGGTTTTGTAGTGGATCCCACAGGGCTATGGAGGCTCCTGCGATTGCCCATATTAAATCGTGTGGATTAACTAAGGCTCCCGGGGGGATATACAATCCTTTAAAACTGCCTTGCATTGCTAAAATGGCAGCTGCCGGGGTGGTAAGTGGCCAAATGCGATTATTTAATAAAGCATGACCCGGGAAGCCTCGTGCCCAATTGGCCGTTTTGGCTAAGATGCCAGCCTCCTCACGGTCCACCCATTCTGCTCCGTGTTCTAAGGCTAGCCGCCCGACCCAAACCATAGGTACCTCATTGGCTTTTCGTTGCATTTCCTTTAAAAACTCTTTAAGTTCGGCCTTAGTACGTGTTCGCAGTTCAGTAACCTGCGTGGTGTTGCCTGTTTGTGCATCTGTTTTAGTTCTAGTTATCGCAATAGGCAAAGCTTCTGCTACAGTTTCAGATTCAGTAAATTCTGGGGCTGTTGGCAGAGCTGGACACAGAGGAGTTTTTGGAGCTTCATATGGGGGTGGCAAAATTTTCTGAGAGGGACTTGGGGAGAGGGAGGTAGTGATGGGCTCTACCTTTTCTGTCTTCTCCTCATTATCATCTTTAGGAGAGCTTGGGGCTGCCTGTTTAGCTGCAAACATTGTGCCCCCGTGGAGGACAGAACACAGATCGAGGGCCTTACATATCATGCTAAACAGGACGGTAGAAACATCCTCAGATTTATATTCATCGGGTCGCAATTTTTTGGTTTTCTTAATTAAATTTAATTCTTTTATCATCTGGCATAATAATTTGTGTGCCAGATCAGCAGGTATTACCCGAGGTGGGGGAATCAATTTGGAAACGGTACCTCCGGATTTTCTAACAATGCGGCTACACTCTCTCCAAAGCTGAGAGGGATCTGCAGCACCGAGGTTCTCCACAGTCTCCGTGCACTGAGGCTGTAGGGAACAATTGGCTGGCTGACACCTAAAGCTCGGGTGGCACCGAAGGAGGCATCCCATATCTGCCAGGGTTAATGGTACAGTATAGCCTTTTAGAGTTTTACCCGAGCCAAGGGAACAGATCCATTCTATTTTTGGATCAGTCAAATTTTGGCTAGTAAAAAGGTGAAACTGCAAATGTTGGAACTGTTCAGTTTCATCATCTGCGCGGTCTGCAGCGTGCCACGGGCATGGCCCAACTCCCTTGCATCCTGTTCGTGACGCCATGTGGATTGCCACGGGCACGCAGGGGCGAAAGAAAATGCAGGCCTGTTATTTACCAGGCTGCACGTGGCAATAGACTATATTGGTAAGGGATGCAAGGAGAGTATGGGTCACGATGCAAACTGCAGACACACACACACACAACTAAAATTAATCAATTTAAAGTTTTATTGGGGATAATTACAAGGGGTAAGGGAGCAGCGTTTGATTAGCTAATAGAGTTAATGAAACTTAAAACACACAATGA
>NW_020674714.1:6889-13768 GCF_002925995.2 Terrapene triunguis
TAAAATATCTACTAACAATATTTATAAACAAAGATGCAGCAATTAGTAATAACTGATACTTACAAATACAAACCAACGCATAACGACCGGCAAACGTAGAAACTCTGTTTGAAACACGTGAGCTGAGAGAGAGGCTTCGAGGTGATCAGGCTCGGTTACGGGTGTACACAGGATACACAGGATTCGTTTTTCTTTCTCCTCTCCCTGCCTGCACATGGCAGGCAGCCCATAAAGTACCAACTATGACATCATAGAAGTGTCATAGGGGACGGGGCCCAAAACCTGTTTGTGTTCGTTTCTGATTGGCACAAGCAAAGTTTACACCAAGTAGGGGAGCAGGTGCCTCAAAGTCTGGCTTCGCCCCCAAAAGGTGAGGAAATGCATATTGCTTTAGAATGTGTGCAACACTGAATGACAAAAGAAGAGGCCAGGGCAATACCGTTATGGGCAAGTTTTACAGGATGCAGACAGGAACTCATCTCAACATGCCCCCGTGCCCTGGCCGAAATAGTTAGGCCAAAAACCTAAACTTCCGAGTCCGACTCCTCATCCCCACCTACGAGGGGATGCGCTTCGGGAGTGGAAGCGATGTAGGCCGAGGCAACAAACTTGCGAATGCAGGCTTTAATGAAGGCACATCCGAGACAGAGAAGAGCGAGCCCAACTAGAAGGGACACAAACAGGGATTGGAAATAGGATTTGTAGGGCGCAAGGCCAAGCCAATCGAGCCATGACCAAAACTGGAAGGACTCTCGTGACTCTCGGACAGTAGAGCTCAACGTTTGCAGGTCTTTAACAATTGAGGACAAATTAGGAGAAATAGAAGGCAAAGAAACGCAGCATTTATCAGCAAAGTCAGGATATACTTCAGCAAATTTAGTACAAAATGAGGAAGATTGTAACAAATATTGAATCATTAATGTATTTTGAATACTATACTGAACAAGGGAATTTAACTGCTGATTAATTAAGGAGAGGCCCTTGCCCGTAGTATTAGGAAGCATTTCAATAGCAAGGGATTGAAACAGCACTTGATCACGTAGCATCATATAACCAACAGGGTTAAAACTAACAATAGAGGAGGCGAGGGAGGAAGCTGCTGTTTGCAAACGAGTCCAAAAAGAGTGGGTACTACGATGGTGTCGGTGGCTAGATGGCAAGGTATAAATACCTCCGCCCTGTAGATACAGGGTGCCAATGGTGCATATACCCCGGGGATTGGGAGGAAGCACAGCAAATGCAACATTACCGCGAATCCAAAAATGACCGGGTCTTAAGGAAGAAACTGTGGTATGGCTCCACCCATTATTGGTTACAGAATAAAAGCTGGATGCACGATTGATACATGCAGCCTCAGCATGATGCATATGCTGGGCATGAAACAGATACGTATGTGTTATGGAGGTATAGAAGGTTCCAAAAAAAATATTATAATTAAGACGATAAGAACAATTAATGGGAGGGGGATAGGTAAAATTAAGAGTGGGTTTAGTTAGGGAGGTATTAGCATAAGAGAAACTGCACATAGAACAATTAGAATAAGTACCAACCCAAGTAGGGGCTGGGGTTAAACTATTACCAACAAAAACCCAACAATGAGATGCTGGAACACTAATACTCTCAATTAAAGGAAAGCTATGATCACTTCGACCTGAAGCATTAAGAACTGGAAACACATAAGAATTAAATTGTGAAGAACAATTATTCCAAACACTAGAAGCAGCCCACTGCACATAGGGGGAAGAACAATTCACACTAGAAATAATAAATGAAGAAAAATTATAAACTATTGGTACAAATTGAAAGGGTAATGGATATTTAGGTGAGAACTGAGTGGAGCAAACAAGACAATCTTCTGGACTCAGCGCTGACAGGGACTGGTTTCCGCTGACCTCCTGCACCCAGTAGGCGGCGAACCAGGTTTGTAGTCCACCTTCTCCTAAGGGCTCCGTGGGCAAAGATGTTGTGAGGGAGAGCAGCATAACCTGTAAAACAGAATAATACGAGCCCTGCTCAGGGGCATTAGTTTGTTTATTAAGAACTACATTTGCTGAGCCAGTTATGATGAACTAGCTTGTCACCGGGGGTACTTGTAGCCACTAAGTAGGTGTTAGGGTACTTGCCGGCCCGGAGAATGGTGGCTTTTATAGGTTCTCGATGGCCAGAGGCTTGGGGTTCTGTAAGCCAAACCAGTTGGCCGGTGTTAAACACGGGGGACCAAGGCGGCTTAGGTGTAGGTGAAATGTGAGGCCAGCGAGAGTAACTTTTGTTGAGTGCGATAAGTACCTGGGGTAAAAATGAGCTCCAGTTTTTAAAATCAGGGTTGGGGTTTGCTGTTCGCAGCATAGTCTTAAGGACTGCGATTTTTCACTCCACCACACCATTGCTTTGAGGATGATATTTAGTATGGATGTGAAGGGAAGCCCCCCATCCAAAAATGAGCTGTTCAATGCTTTTGCTGGTAAAGGGTGGCCCACCATCTGCTTGGACTTCAGTGGGAGTGCCCCAGGCAGCTGCTGTTTGCTTAAGAGCCACAGCGACAGAAGCAGCATTGGTTTTAGTAAGAGGGACACAAAAAGTTTGCCGAGACCCCAGATCGACAGTAACTAAGGCTTTTGGAAAACGACGAGCACCTGGCAGGGGTCCTATTAAGTCAATTTGCCACGTACTACCTGGGGCAAAGTGTTCTGCAGCGTATGCAGAGCGCTCATATCGGGGACGATTCATAGTTTTTACCTGCACACACTGCAAGCAGGACTGAACAATGAGCTCGCACTGACTGCGGCTAACGTCAGGCTTTTGGTTAGAAAAGCCAGATAACAGGCCGTACAATTTTGTGGGTGGTAAGTGTCCCCATTCTTCGTGGAGCCAGCGCAACAGCGGGTCGGCCTGTGGGGCGGGATTTGCCATATGAACTTGGGAGACCTCTCTCATTCTTTGATCAAGACTGGAATGCAGGGGGTTAGAGTCTGGTCGATGAGAGGGACAGTGCGTAACGAACCAAGGGTGAGAGAATTTACGAATTAGGGTAAAAATTTGGTCCCACATTTTAACAAAAGCTGAGGGAGAGGCTTGCTCAATTAAAATATCTAAACAAAATTGAGAATCGATACCTAAAACAACTTGCTTGTTGGCAGAGTGGGCATTACCAACATGCTGGGCAGCTAAAAGAACGCCCTGCACTTCGCATTCTTGTGCGGAGCAGGAGGGGGGCAGTAACTGCACATTAAAGTAATTACATGTGGAACAAAGAACTCCCGCCCTAGGGGATGGTGAGGTGCCCCTGTCAGACAGAACCCAGGGTTCATATTTTGCTTCAATGCATAATGGTTGGTGAGATGGGGGGGCTAAGATGTTATCGCTGGGAGTTAGGGTCCATGCCTGCCAAGCTACCTCAACCTGGAAACATAGAAGCTGCCAGGTGCGAGTAGTGCCATGAAACTCGGGTGGAGGGGTACTTGTAAGCCACGGGATTAAATGAACATGTGGTCCAGACAAGGTACCTGGGATAGGGACTTGGGACCAGTGACGAGCACTGGACGCAGCCAGTAGCATTTTTCCCACCAGACCATAGTTATACTGGGGTCCAGACAGGCGATGGGCCCAATTGTAAATGGCATTACCATGTTGCAATATAGTGAACCCTACATGGTGTTTTGTGATAAACAAATTAATGTTGAGGGGTTCTTGGGAATTAAAACGGGCGAGGGGGGGGTTAGAGGCGAACCAGCCAGCTAGCTTCTCTAAGCTTTTTTGTGCTGATGCATTCCACACTTCTCGGGAGCGTTTAGAAGAGAGAGAGCTTTGTAGGATTTCTAGGTCAGAAATTAATTGCGCTGGAATATATTGGCGGTGATAATTAAGGAGACCTAGTAGCTGCTGAAGCTCTCGTTTATTTTTTGGAGGGGCTTCTGTCCAAGGGTCTAATACACTGGCTGGGGCTTGTGTGTGAGTGGTGGGAGTGAAATGGAGTCCCAAGAATGAGAATTGCTGGCTGGGCTGCAGGTGGCTCTTTGTTTTGTTAATTTGCCACCCATCTGCTTCTAATGCATCTATTATCATTTGGGTGGTACTTTGAACTGCTTGTGGATTGGGCCCACAAATGACAATATCATCTACATAGGCTAACACGGACACATCCTGTAGGGGTTTTACCTTTTGTAATGTGATATTGAGATGGGACGATGCAAGTGCAGGTGAATTACAGAACCCCTGTGGGCAGACTTTCCATTTATATTGGACGCCCTTAAAAGCAAAATTTAAGATTCTTTGTGTGTCCTGGAGTGGGATTTGGTAAAACATATCTTTTAAATCAAGAGTACATGCCCACTGATTACTTGCATCGCTTAGTTGCCGCTGTATTTCTGGAATGGTGACAGAGCTGGAAAATGCGATAGGCTTTACACGGCTGTTAGCTTGTCTATAATCAATGACAAGGCGATATTTAGAGGGATCGCCGGGCTTGGGAATACCCCAACCCGCAGACAGAAAGGTGGATGCAGTAACCCTTTCTATCTTTTTCTCTTCTAGAAGCTGAGTGAGCAAAGCTTCAATAAGGGGAAGCCCTTCGGATTTTGTGGGGATAGGGGAAAATTTCCATGGCTGGGAGTTAACTACTTCAGGGGTATAGGGGGAATGATTGCCTACGGTTATAGGGAGGGCTTGCAGAATTTGATTATGCAGTTTAAATTTTTTAATATCTGAGACACCTAGCAGATTTTTTGATCCTAACAAGGCTTTTATTTTTCTTACGTATTTTCCGTGGGCAATTTTAACCCAAACCACGGGTTTTTCTTGTACTGCATTGAGGCCTTGAACAAACATAAAGGAGCCAGTAGGACAGTGGGGAACGTTGGGCTCAATAATGCTAACTTGAGCTCCAGTGTCTAATAAAAAGGAGGTGGGGGTGTCACCGTTAACTATCAGGGTGGCGTATGGGCGTTCATCGGTGGGATCTTTAATTTGGGCCGGGCAGCATCCGGCCCCTATTCGTTTTTTGACCTAACATAGTCCTCCCAATTTTTCCAGCCTAGCTGTTCGGCTATATTTTGCTGCTCTTGGTCTGACATTTTACGCAGGGCTTCTTTGGGGATTCCTTTGTTAAGAAGGAAGCCAAATCGTGCCCGTTCAGTTTTAGTTCGCTCAGGATATTTTTGGGGATTAAACTGACTCTTTGGAGGGTCTTTTGGTGGCGAATCAACTGGGAGGACAACAGGCGGGGGCGGCAGTGACAACTTAATTTTACTAACTACTTCAAATAACGTTAAGATGGATCTGCGAACAGCCGCATGCAAGTGCAGCATGGCACCGGTGTCAGCTCCAGGGGCAGCTTCTAATGCTAAATCAACTGCCTCTGCTGAGACAGGAATTTGGGTGGGATCAGTAACATGTATAAAGGGTGTGGCCACCAATTGCTGTTGAACAGTCAAATTAAGTAGGTTTTGTAGTGGATCCCACAGGGCTATGGAGGCTCCTGCGATTGCCCATATTAAATCGTGTGGATTAACTAAGGCTCCCGGGGGGATATACAATCCTTTAAAACTGCCTTGCATTGCTAAAATGGCAGCTGCCGGGGTGGTAAGTGGCCAAATGCGATTATTTAATAAAGCATGACCCGGGAAGCCTCGTGCCCAATTGGCCGTTTTGGCTAAGATGCCAGCCTCCTCACGGTCCACCCATTCTGCTCCGTGTTCTAAGGCTAGCCGCCCGACCCAAACCATAGGTACCTCATTGGCTTTTCGTTGCATTTCCTTTAAAAACTCTTTAAGTTCGGCCTTAGTACGTGTTCGCAGTTCAGTAACCTGCGTGGTGTTGCCTGTTTGTGCATCTGTTTTAGTTCTAGTTATCGCAATAGGCAAAGCTTCTGCTACAGTTTCAGATTCAGTAAATTCTGGGGCTGTTGGCAGAGCTGGACACAGAGGAGTTTTTGGAGCTTCATATGGGGGTGGCAAAATTTTCTGAGAGGGACTTGGGGAGAGGGAGGTAGTGATGGGCTCTACCTTTTCTGTCTTCTCCTCATTATCATCTTTAGGAGAGCTTGGGGCTGCCTGTTTAGCTGCAAACATTGTGCCCCCGTGGAGGACAGAACACAGATCGAGGGCCTTACATATCATGCTAAACAGGACGGTAGAAACATCCTCAGATTTATATTCATCGGGTCGCAATTTTTTGGTTTTCTTAATTAAATTTAATTCTTTTATCATCTGGCATAATAATTTGTGTGCCAGATCAGCAGGTATTACCCGAGGTGGGGGAATCAATTTGGAAACGGTACCTCCGGATTTTCTAACAATGCGGCTACACTCTCTCCAAAGCTGAGAGGGATCTGCAGCACCGAGGTTCTCCACAGTCTCCGTGCACTGAGGCTGTAGGGAACAATTGGCTGGCTGACACCTAAAGCTCGGGTGGCACCGAAGGAGGCATCCCATATCTGCCAGGGTTAATGGTACAGTATAGCCTTTTAGAGTTTTACCCGAGCCAAGGGAACAGATCCATTCTATTTTTGGATCAGTCAAATTTTGGCTAGTAAAAAGGTGAAACTGCAAATGTTGGAACTGTTCAGTTTCATCATCTGCGCGGTCTGCAGCGTGCCACGGGCATGGCCCAACTCCCTTGCATCCTGTTCGTGACGCCATGTGGATTGCCACGGGCACGCAGGGGCGAAAGAAAATGCAGGCCTGTTATTTACCAGGCTGCACGTGGCAATAGACTATATTGGTAAGGGATGCAAGGAGAGTATGGGTCACGATGCAAACTGCAGACACACACACACACAACTAAAATTAATCAATTTAAAGTTTTATTGGGGATAATTACAAGGGGTAAGGGAGCAGCGTTTGATTAGCTAATAGAGTTAATGAAACTTAAAACACACAATGA
>NW_020674715.1:0-5249 GCF_002925995.2 Terrapene triunguis
GAAAAAGATAGAGATGAGAGTTAGAATTGGTTAAATGGAATCGATTACATACAGTAATGGCAAAGTTCTTGGTTCAGGCTTGCAGCAGTGATAGAATAAACTGCAGGTTCAAATCAAGTCTCTGGAATACATCCCCCGCTGGGATGGGTCCTCAGTCCTTTGTTCAAAGCTTCAGCTTGTAGCAAAGTTCCTCCAGAGGTAAGAAGCATGATTGAAGACCAGATGGAGATGAGGCATCAGCCTTATATAGTCTTTTCCAGGTGTAAGAACACCTCTTTGTTCTTACTGTGGAAAATTACAGCAAAATGGAGTCTGGAGTCACATGGGCCAGTCCCTGCATACTTTGCTGAGTCTCAAGGCATATTTGCCTTTTCTCAATGAGTCCATTGTATAGCTGATGGTTCTTAATGGGCCATCAAGGAGGCGAGGCAGAGCTAACACCAGCTTGTTTGGGATGTCACCCAGAAGCATAGCATAAGTTTGCCATACAGACAGTATAGAGCCAATATTCATAACTTCAACTATAAAACTGATACACCCATATAGACAGCATAATTATAACCAGTAATTCATAACCTTGTCTTAGACACCCCATTTGACCCCCTTTATACAAGATTTGGGTGCCACTACAGGACCTTGGTTGCAACAATGATCTATACGGTCCCAGATTATATCAATAACGTCACACCCCCAATGCAAAATTGATGCAGGAAGGGATGTCACAAACATCGCTGACTGCATCCCGAGAGCTCCCCATCCTTGGGTCTGTCTCACTACAGCTAGTATTGGGTTAGAAGTCATACCAGTGTATAACAGAAATGGTTTATCAAAGTCATGTTCAATAACATGATTGAATCTCTTTACAAACTCAAGGTAAAACTTAATTAGAACAACAGTGGATTGGATCTGCTCTTGCAGCAGGATTTCCGTATGTCTCATGTGATCTGGCCAAGAGCTAAAGAAAACAGCTACTTTATCCATACAAGCTCTGGCAAATATTTGGAACCCAATTAACATTAAGTTAATGTAGATATTAAGGTTGTTTATAGTACAGGAATCTTGGCATTTAGCCATGAAAGCAATATGGTAGTGTGCCTCGGTTTCCCTTTTTATACAGCACATTAGGTCTGGAATGTCTTTTCCCCTGTGAAAAGTTCCAATACTGTTTACAGGCATTAACTGTGAAACACCAGTATAACAAGGCCTTTTAACATAAAGTGTGTTCTCATGTATTTCTTTGAACATGTTCAAGGGACTTTCCAAAAGATTAGGCCCATTGTACATTTTTACAGTTTGTGGTAATAGCAACACATTTGTTACAAAAATTTCCATTAGCAATAACAACAAATTCATTGCAAGTGTCCGTTTACAATCATGTTTGTCATGGCACACCTTTGGCTTCATGTCATTGGAGTTTGGGCATTTTAGGGTTAACCTGTGGCTTCCCTTTGCAAAATTCAGTTTTCTCTTCCCTCCTTGTCCTGCAGGATCAAACCCTGATTTCTCTTGCTTAACAGAATTCACTGGCTGATGGGGTGGGCTCTCTGTGCTAACAGCTATTAGCAAGTCCTTCCTCTCCCAGCCAGGCAAGTAATTTGCATTACCACAGACAGGAGCCAGTCCACCAGTTTTCATATCCGTAACTGCTATCATTTCCAAGGCTGGACTCTGTCTTAAAGAGATACCATACAAATCCAAAGAGTCTGAGGGTGAGAGTTTGCTTGCTCTCTCCTGCATCCTCAAGCATTTGGCCATAAAACTGTTCTGCTTTGAAACACCAGTAACCAAATCTGTCCTCAGACCCTGAAGCACAGACTGCTCACTTAGCGAATTAGCATGGAGACAGTCCTGTCCCAACACCATTGTCTTCCCAACAAGCTGGCCACACACAGCCACTTGGTTATAGGGCTGCTCAACTTTCTTAACAGCTCTTACTCCATCTGAGACCTTCTCAAAGCTACCCACACTGGATCTTTCAAACGGAAAGTCAGTGGATCCATTCACAACAGACAATTTCTGGCTGTTAGGAACTGAAACTTCCTTGATTAAATCACTCTCACACCCTTCAGTTGCAGTGAACTGCTTGCACAGATTACCATGAGGATTCCTTTCCCCAGGAGCTTTTCTAAGCAGCAAATCACCCTTCACAGAAATTTTGCCCTTACCCTCTTCACCTAGGGCTTGCTCTAAAGGAACACTTTCCTGAGCAACAACAGACTTTTTCTGGGTCTTACTCACATCCAGGATCACCTTTGGCCCATCAGGCAGATTTCTACACAACCCCCTTTCAGGCAAACCCATAGACTTCCTAGATAAAAGGTTAGAAACATTTCCCTTCCCTTTGCCACACACAAGTTCAGGACTCCTTTCCTTCTTGCTACAAGTTTCCACACCATCAGTAGGTAACACAATCAAATCACCTTCATGCTCTCCTTGTGCCCTGGCTAGGGTATTACCCTGATTAGACAGAGTTGCTACATCCTTTACCAACCACACACTAGCAATAGGCAAAATATAAGCATCAGAATTGTCTGGTCTCTGGGATTTTGCTAAGACACTAACTGGATGCAACCTAGTTACAGTGCCATTCTCCCCAGCAGATACAGACTTAGGACCATTTCCTTCCTGGGCTTTAGTTGAATTCAGACCCAACTCTGAGACAACTGCACTATTCTCAACCATCACAGGCTGAAAGGCACCTTCTGTCTGCTTCACAGACAAAGAAGAGCTGGAGACACAGCTCGGGATTTCATTTCCCTTGTCCCAGCACACAGGGCTGTTCACAGACAACTGCTTGGAGACCGAGGTAGCTCCCTCCATAGGCAAGTCAATACCCCTGACAGATACAGGCACATTTCCTTCACTATTACTATTCTCCACACAGGAAACAGGAAAGGGACAGGGACACTCATCTTTCACTCTCCTTGCCTTCCCAAACTGCTGACTAGACAAAGCCATTAGCTCACCAGGCTGCCTAGGCTCATTCAGAATTTCCTTGTTCTCTTCTCCTTTTGCTTGATCTAATTTCAGATTTACTTCCGAGACATTAGACAGACATTCAGAAACTTCATTCACAGACAACCAGCTACTTTCCAAAGACAAACTTTTGGAAAAACCTTTCATAGACACAACCTTAGGATTACTCCCCTCCTGTGCCTGGTTTATGCTAACTTGACTGATCATAGCTTTAATATCATTCCCAATCATAAGATCCTTAGGGATGGTGTCTTTTACTCCCACAACCATGGTGCCCTCAAATTCCTTCCATTTCAGGTGGATTTTAGCCAAAGGCACCCTGACAAAATACTCAGAAAATGCTACAACAGTTACATCTTCACCTGGCAAATAATCTTCCTTCCTGACAAGACTTGCTTTAACCAAAGTGATATCTGCTGCGGTGTCCCTCCATGCCATACACCTCACTCCATTCACTTCTGCACTGCTAATAAACTCTGCGTTATTGTTCCCATACTTAGCTTTAATGTGAGTTTTAAGGTCAAAGTCTTCAGAGACCACAGAAACAGCATTTGCACACAGGGCACTAGCGCTGGGCTCTGTGTAGCTTGCCTGTGAGTTTATAACAACAGGGTTAGCATTTGCCGTGGCATTTGGGGTTGCTGGTTTTGGGCTGCCCTTCAGGGTTGGGCAATCTGGTCTCATGTGGCCAAGCACACCACAGTGATAACATTTAACCTGCTCATTCTTGGGGCGAGAGTTCCTATCCTCTGGGCCCCAATGAGCTCCTCTAGAAGAGTCAGGGCCAGGTTTACCTTTAAATCCTTCTCTCCTCTTGAACTGGGGAGAATGGTGATTAGTTTTCCCCTGGGGTTTATACCCTTCTCGAGTCCGGTTTTGGGTATGGGCATCTGCAATCTCTGCAGCCCGTAGGACTGACTCAGGGTCCCTATCACACACAGCTGCTCTCACATGGTCAGGCACAATGTCTAAGAACTGTTCCAAAGTTATTAAATCCAGCAGTTTTTCAAAACTCCCATGTGCCTTTTCTCCCATAACCCATTTTTTAACAAAACCCCTCAGCTTATGAGCACATTCTACAAAAGTACAATCATTAGACATCTTAAACTTTCTAAACTTAACTCTGTAAGATTCAGGAGTAACCTTGAACCGCCTTAACACAGAATCTTTAAACCGCCCATAATCCAAGGCTTCTTGTTCCCCCAATTCATTAAATACCTCCCTGGCTTTTCCAGTCAGTCTGGTCAGCAGGACAGGCATTCGCTGACCCTCGGGGATCTGGTACAGATTGCAGAGGCGTTCAAAGGTAGACAAAAACTCCTCTATATCCTCAGTATCGTTGTAAATGGGACACATCCTTTCCCAGTTTTTCTCATGGCAGTGGGGAAGTGGAGTACCAGGTGGGGATGACTTTCTCTGCTCTTCCATTACTTGGAGCTGAAGTTTGGCCGTCTCCTGTTCCGCAGCGAGCAGCTCTAGACGTCCCTTACGAGCTCTCTCTTCTCGCTCATCAGCCTCCTTCTCTCTCTCTCTTTCTAATTCTGCTATTTTTTGCTTCTCCAGCAATCGAAGATCTGCTAGCTTCTGTTCATGCTCAAATTGCAGTTTACTTGTTACCTTTTGCACTCTAATTTTTTCTGCATCTTCTGTAGCCTCAGGTAAGGGCTGTGCTCTTGCCCCCTGATCACTGGCTATTAACAGATTTCTCAGTTCTTGCTTTGTAGCTTTCTTTCTAAAGCTTATCCTCTTTTCTGAACACAAATTTTCCAGGGCTTTTTTGCCAAGTCCCTCATATGCTCTTTGCTCAGCCATTGCAGCAGCTCTTTAACCAACCAAACTCTCAATCCCAAAATTTAAATTTGGATAGCGTGGGGTTCTGACCCAAAGCTTAATTGACCCGGTTCTGTGGATCCAAGCACGACTACGCCACTGTGACAATGCGGTTCTGGTGGAACCCAACTGAGAGTGCCAACTCAGGACAAATTGCTCAAACAGGGCAGTTACAGCCCACGGCTGGGGTTTTTCCACCTCTAAGGCAAACCAAACCAGCCAGACTAGGAGGACTTCGGTCTCACCCCACTGGCTAACCGCAAGTCTCACAAGCAATCTCCTTAGACACTCCAGTTTCCCAGTATTACCACCAGTGCCACTCGTTATGGGGACAAATGGTTATGGAAACCAATACCCCAGTAAAAGAAAAAGGTTCTCCTGATCCCAAAGGACCAAGCCCCAGACCCAGGTCAAGATACAAATCAGATCTTACCCACAAATCA
>NW_020674715.1:5259-10508 GCF_002925995.2 Terrapene triunguis
GAAAAAGATAGAGATGAGAGTTAGAATTGGTTAAATGGAATCGATTACATACAGTAATGGCAAAGTTCTTGGTTCAGGCTTGCAGCAGTGATAGAATAAACTGCAGGTTCAAATCAAGTCTCTGGAATACATCCCCCGCTGGGATGGGTCCTCAGTCCTTTGTTCAAAGCTTCAGCTTGTAGCAAAGTTCCTCCAGAGGTAAGAAGCATGATTGAAGACCAGATGGAGATGAGGCATCAGCCTTATATAGTCTTTTCCAGGTGTAAGAACACCTCTTTGTTCTTACTGTGGAAAATTACAGCAAAATGGAGTCTGGAGTCACATGGGCCAGTCCCTGCATACTTTGCTGAGTCTCAAGGCATATTTGCCTTTTCTCAATGAGTCCATTGTATAGCTGATGGTTCTTAATGGGCCATCAAGGAGGCGAGGCAGAGCTAACACCAGCTTGTTTGGGATGTCACCCAGAAGCATAGCATAAGTTTGCCATACAGACAGTATAGAGCCAATATTCATAACTTCAACTATAAAACTGATACACCCATATAGACAGCATAATTATAACCAGTAATTCATAACCTTGTCTTAGACACCCCATTTGACCCCCTTTATACAAGATTTGGGTGCCACTACAGGACCTTGGTTGCAACAATGATCTATACGGTCCCAGATTATATCAATAACGTCACACCCCCAATGCAAAATTGATGCAGGAAGGGATGTCACAAACATCGCTGACTGCATCCCGAGAGCTCCCCATCCTTGGGTCTGTCTCACTACAGCTAGTATTGGGTTAGAAGTCATACCAGTGTATAACAGAAATGGTTTATCAAAGTCATGTTCAATAACATGATTGAATCTCTTTACAAACTCAAGGTAAAACTTAATTAGAACAACAGTGGATTGGATCTGCTCTTGCAGCAGGATTTCCGTATGTCTCATGTGATCTGGCCAAGAGCTAAAGAAAACAGCTACTTTATCCATACAAGCTCTGGCAAATATTTGGAACCCAATTAACATTAAGTTAATGTAGATATTAAGGTTGTTTATAGTACAGGAATCTTGGCATTTAGCCATGAAAGCAATATGGTAGTGTGCCTCGGTTTCCCTTTTTATACAGCACATTAGGTCTGGAATGTCTTTTCCCCTGTGAAAAGTTCCAATACTGTTTACAGGCATTAACTGTGAAACACCAGTATAACAAGGCCTTTTAACATAAAGTGTGTTCTCATGTATTTCTTTGAACATGTTCAAGGGACTTTCCAAAAGATTAGGCCCATTGTACATTTTTACAGTTTGTGGTAATAGCAACACATTTGTTACAAAAATTTCCATTAGCAATAACAACAAATTCATTGCAAGTGTCCGTTTACAATCATGTTTGTCATGGCACACCTTTGGCTTCATGTCATTGGAGTTTGGGCATTTTAGGGTTAACCTGTGGCTTCCCTTTGCAAAATTCAGTTTTCTCTTCCCTCCTTGTCCTGCAGGATCAAACCCTGATTTCTCTTGCTTAACAGAATTCACTGGCTGATGGGGTGGGCTCTCTGTGCTAACAGCTATTAGCAAGTCCTTCCTCTCCCAGCCAGGCAAGTAATTTGCATTACCACAGACAGGAGCCAGTCCACCAGTTTTCATATCCGTAACTGCTATCATTTCCAAGGCTGGACTCTGTCTTAAAGAGATACCATACAAATCCAAAGAGTCTGAGGGTGAGAGTTTGCTTGCTCTCTCCTGCATCCTCAAGCATTTGGCCATAAAACTGTTCTGCTTTGAAACACCAGTAACCAAATCTGTCCTCAGACCCTGAAGCACAGACTGCTCACTTAGCGAATTAGCATGGAGACAGTCCTGTCCCAACACCATTGTCTTCCCAACAAGCTGGCCACACACAGCCACTTGGTTATAGGGCTGCTCAACTTTCTTAACAGCTCTTACTCCATCTGAGACCTTCTCAAAGCTACCCACACTGGATCTTTCAAACGGAAAGTCAGTGGATCCATTCACAACAGACAATTTCTGGCTGTTAGGAACTGAAACTTCCTTGATTAAATCACTCTCACACCCTTCAGTTGCAGTGAACTGCTTGCACAGATTACCATGAGGATTCCTTTCCCCAGGAGCTTTTCTAAGCAGCAAATCACCCTTCACAGAAATTTTGCCCTTACCCTCTTCACCTAGGGCTTGCTCTAAAGGAACACTTTCCTGAGCAACAACAGACTTTTTCTGGGTCTTACTCACATCCAGGATCACCTTTGGCCCATCAGGCAGATTTCTACACAACCCCCTTTCAGGCAAACCCATAGACTTCCTAGATAAAAGGTTAGAAACATTTCCCTTCCCTTTGCCACACACAAGTTCAGGACTCCTTTCCTTCTTGCTACAAGTTTCCACACCATCAGTAGGTAACACAATCAAATCACCTTCATGCTCTCCTTGTGCCCTGGCTAGGGTATTACCCTGATTAGACAGAGTTGCTACATCCTTTACCAACCACACACTAGCAATAGGCAAAATATAAGCATCAGAATTGTCTGGTCTCTGGGATTTTGCTAAGACACTAACTGGATGCAACCTAGTTACAGTGCCATTCTCCCCAGCAGATACAGACTTAGGACCATTTCCTTCCTGGGCTTTAGTTGAATTCAGACCCAACTCTGAGACAACTGCACTATTCTCAACCATCACAGGCTGAAAGGCACCTTCTGTCTGCTTCACAGACAAAGAAGAGCTGGAGACACAGCTCGGGATTTCATTTCCCTTGTCCCAGCACACAGGGCTGTTCACAGACAACTGCTTGGAGACCGAGGTAGCTCCCTCCATAGGCAAGTCAATACCCCTGACAGATACAGGCACATTTCCTTCACTATTACTATTCTCCACACAGGAAACAGGAAAGGGACAGGGACACTCATCTTTCACTCTCCTTGCCTTCCCAAACTGCTGACTAGACAAAGCCATTAGCTCACCAGGCTGCCTAGGCTCATTCAGAATTTCCTTGTTCTCTTCTCCTTTTGCTTGATCTAATTTCAGATTTACTTCCGAGACATTAGACAGACATTCAGAAACTTCATTCACAGACAACCAGCTACTTTCCAAAGACAAACTTTTGGAAAAACCTTTCATAGACACAACCTTAGGATTACTCCCCTCCTGTGCCTGGTTTATGCTAACTTGACTGATCATAGCTTTAATATCATTCCCAATCATAAGATCCTTAGGGATGGTGTCTTTTACTCCCACAACCATGGTGCCCTCAAATTCCTTCCATTTCAGGTGGATTTTAGCCAAAGGCACCCTGACAAAATACTCAGAAAATGCTACAACAGTTACATCTTCACCTGGCAAATAATCTTCCTTCCTGACAAGACTTGCTTTAACCAAAGTGATATCTGCTGCGGTGTCCCTCCATGCCATACACCTCACTCCATTCACTTCTGCACTGCTAATAAACTCTGCGTTATTGTTCCCATACTTAGCTTTAATGTGAGTTTTAAGGTCAAAGTCTTCAGAGACCACAGAAACAGCATTTGCACACAGGGCACTAGCGCTGGGCTCTGTGTAGCTTGCCTGTGAGTTTATAACAACAGGGTTAGCATTTGCCGTGGCATTTGGGGTTGCTGGTTTTGGGCTGCCCTTCAGGGTTGGGCAATCTGGTCTCATGTGGCCAAGCACACCACAGTGATAACATTTAACCTGCTCATTCTTGGGGCGAGAGTTCCTATCCTCTGGGCCCCAATGAGCTCCTCTAGAAGAGTCAGGGCCAGGTTTACCTTTAAATCCTTCTCTCCTCTTGAACTGGGGAGAATGGTGATTAGTTTTCCCCTGGGGTTTATACCCTTCTCGAGTCCGGTTTTGGGTATGGGCATCTGCAATCTCTGCAGCCCGTAGGACTGACTCAGGGTCCCTATCACACACAGCTGCTCTCACATGGTCAGGCACAATGTCTAAGAACTGTTCCAAAGTTATTAAATCCAGCAGTTTTTCAAAACTCCCATGTGCCTTTTCTCCCATAACCCATTTTTTAACAAAACCCCTCAGCTTATGAGCACATTCTACAAAAGTACAATCATTAGACATCTTAAACTTTCTAAACTTAACTCTGTAAGATTCAGGAGTAACCTTGAACCGCCTTAACACAGAATCTTTAAACCGCCCATAATCCAAGGCTTCTTGTTCCCCCAATTCATTAAATACCTCCCTGGCTTTTCCAGTCAGTCTGGTCAGCAGGACAGGCATTCGCTGACCCTCGGGGATCTGGTACAGATTGCAGAGGCGTTCAAAGGTAGACAAAAACTCCTCTATATCCTCAGTATCGTTGTAAATGGGACACATCCTTTCCCAGTTTTTCTCATGGCAGTGGGGAAGTGGAGTACCAGGTGGGGATGACTTTCTCTGCTCTTCCATTACTTGGAGCTGAAGTTTGGCCGTCTCCTGTTCCGCAGCGAGCAGCTCTAGACGTCCCTTACGAGCTCTCTCTTCTCGCTCATCAGCCTCCTTCTCTCTCTCTCTTTCTAATTCTGCTATTTTTTGCTTCTCCAGCAATCGAAGATCTGCTAGCTTCTGTTCATGCTCAAATTGCAGTTTACTTGTTACCTTTTGCACTCTAATTTTTTCTGCATCTTCTGTAGCCTCAGGTAAGGGCTGTGCTCTTGCCCCCTGATCACTGGCTATTAACAGATTTCTCAGTTCTTGCTTTGTAGCTTTCTTTCTAAAGCTTATCCTCTTTTCTGAACACAAATTTTCCAGGGCTTTTTTGCCAAGTCCCTCATATGCTCTTTGCTCAGCCATTGCAGCAGCTCTTTAACCAACCAAACTCTCAATCCCAAAATTTAAATTTGGATAGCGTGGGGTTCTGACCCAAAGCTTAATTGACCCGGTTCTGTGGATCCAAGCACGACTACGCCACTGTGACAATGCGGTTCTGGTGGAACCCAACTGAGAGTGCCAACTCAGGACAAATTGCTCAAACAGGGCAGTTACAGCCCACGGCTGGGGTTTTTCCACCTCTAAGGCAAACCAAACCAGCCAGACTAGGAGGACTTCGGTCTCACCCCACTGGCTAACCGCAAGTCTCACAAGCAATCTCCTTAGACACTCCAGTTTCCCAGTATTACCACCAGTGCCACTCGTTATGGGGACAAATGGTTATGGAAACCAATACCCCAGTAAAAGAAAAAGGTTCTCCTGATCCCAAAGGACCAAGCCCCAGACCCAGGTCAAGATACAAATCAGATCTTACCCACAAATCA
>NW_020674716.1:0-5643 GCF_002925995.2 Terrapene triunguis
AAAAAAAAAAAAAAAAAAAAGCACAAAATAAGTTAACTAAAAGGAAAATACAGCTGGCCTCAGTCCAAGGTCAGTGTTCACAGCCAAGACTTTGCTAACAACCAAGAGGAAGGGGGGTCTGAATGTGCCCAGGCTACTGTGAGATCTGCAAAATACTGCAAGGCATAATGAGGACAACAGAAGGGTTAAAAAGCAGTTTTGCTGGACAGTATTGGCTCAAGGATTTAAAAATTCCCCCACTCTGTTTTGACAAGCTTTGGTCAGAGACTTGGAGGAGTGGGATAATTTGTTAATTGCTGCTGTGGGTCTAATCCCTTGTCTCAAAGCTACTGTGAGTCTCCTAAACTTTATTGGACTGCGAGGATACAGGGTATCTCAAAGCAAAGCCCAAATTGCTCTTTCAGAGGTTCAATATCTGGGATTTCACATCAGGCAGGGAAAAAGACAGCTCTCAAACGAAAGGAAGGAGGCTATCTGTCAAGTTCCCATCCCCAGCAACCGCAAAAGGCTTAGGGCATTCCTGGGCATGGCAGGCTTTTGCAAAATATGGATTCCAGAGTTTGGACTGTGGGCTAAACCTCTGTATAAATGTGTTAAGGAAGCAGAACATGACCCCTTTCATTGGTCCCCAAAAGCAGACAGGGCATTTAAAATCTTAAAAAGAAAGCTAATGGAAGCTCCAGCCCTTGGCTTGCCCGATCTATCTAAGCCGTTCCAACTGTATGTGCATAAACAAAAAGGGGTAGCTTTGGGAATGCTTACCCAGCTATTAGGTGCCTGGAAGCGTCCTGTGGCATACTTTTCTAAACAACTGGATCAAGTTTCAAAGGGATGGCCAGCCTGTTTGAGGGCGGTCGCAGCTACGGCTCTAGTCTTGGGAAAAGCGGAGAAGCTAACAATGGGAGGAGCTGTGCAAGTGTATGTTCCTCATATGGTTCGAGCCTTGCTGGACACTAAGGGGGGTCTTTGGCTCACACAGGCTCGGGTTGCTCGGTACCAGGCGAAGCTGTTAAAGAATCCTGAAGTCACCCTGCAAATCTGTCCCTCCCTTAATCCAGCTACACTGCTGCCCGAGACAGAAAAGCAAGAACATGACTGTTTAAAAATCATAAATGTTCAGTATGCTAGCCGCCCAGATCTAAAAGATCAGCCACTCCCAAAGGCTGACTTAAAATGGTATACAAATAGAAGTAGTACTGTTGTAAATAAGCAAAAAAGGGCTGGTTATGCTATTGTGTCTCTTCATGATACCATGGAAGCTGAGAGTTTACCGGCAGGAACATCTGCCCAGCTTGCTGAACTAGTGGCCCTGACTCGGGCACTCGAGCTGGCAAAAGCCAAACGGGTTAATATCTTTACTGACTCAAAGTATGCTTTTGGGGTATTGCATGCTCACGCTGGTTTATAAAAACAAAGGGAAATGCTAACAGCCCAAGGCTCTCCAGTCAAGCATGGGTCTCAAATTCTCCAACTTTTAAAAGCAGTACAACTCCCCTCAGCAGTAGCAGTGGTGCATTGCAAAGCCCATCAAAGGGAAAATCAAAATGTAACCAAGGGCAATGCCAGAGCAGACAGGGAAGCTAAGCGAGCTGCTACCCTGAAATCACCAACTGAGGAAAATGCCCAAATGCATGCCCTCATCCCATCAGTGGGTGAGCTTGCAGCCCCTCAGTACTCCCAAGAGGACAGAAACCTGGCTGACAGTCTCGGTCTCCAGGAAAAGGAAAAATGGCTTTGTTCCACAAAGGAAAAAATCCTCCTGCCCAAGGGCTTAATTCAATCAGTGTTGCAGAAACTGCATCAAACCACACACGCAAGCAGAGAGGCTCTCACCCAGCTCATGACTAAATATTTTCTAACCTCTGGACTTAAACCCCTAGCATCACAGGTACAAGCTGAATGTTTAATCTGCCAAAAGAATAACCCTCGAACAGGAGTAGCAGTGCCACCAGCCACCCTGGAACCTACCCCAGGCCCAGGATTGGTGTGGCAAATAGACTTTACTGAGTTTCCCAGGACCCAAGAATACAGGTACCTCCTTGTCTTAGTGGATCGATTCAGCAAATGGCCTGAGGCCTTCCCATGTCGCAACAACACTGCCAAGACAGTGGCTCTTAAGTTTGTCAAGGAGATCATTCCTCGCTTCGGCCTTCCTCAGTGGATGGAATCTAATAATGAAACACACTTCACATCTCAAGTGGTTCAAAAGATATCAAGTGCTCTGCAAATCCCCTGGAAACTCCACACACCCTGGCGACCACAAGCCAGTGGAGTAGTGGAACGCACAAATCAGACACTCAAGCGACACCTCTCAAAGGTCTGTCAGGAGGCCTCTCTTAAGTGGCCTGATGCCTTGCCCCTTGTGTTACTTCGCATTCGGGCTCTCCCTAAGGGTAGAATAGGGCTTAGTCCCTTCAAAATTATGTTTGGAAAAGCATGGCCTATAAATGGTACCCCAGTTCTGGCAGGAAAATAAAAAATGGGGTGTGGTTTTTTGTCTCAGTATATGTGCTCTCTGTCTGCTGTTCTTTCTTCTCTTCACAAATAGACCAAAGATTCACAGCCTCTTCTGCTGGATACTCCGGTCCACTCCCTGCAGCCTGGTGACTCCGTTCTCGTGCGGACCTGGAAGGACGAGCCTCTCCAAGAAAAGTGGAAGGGACCCCACACCGTCCTGCTCGTCACCCATACAGCGGCAAAGGTCGAAGGACACAAGAACTGGATTCATCACTCTCGACTGAAAGCAGTGCCCATTCCTAAACAGTGGACTGTCCAGCCTGCAGAGAAGACTGCTAACAACAATTTGGTACTTAAGCTGTTATTCAAAAGACAGTAAGGATCACTGGAAATGCGTTGTGATCTTTCTGAACAGTCACAACATACTCCTCGCGAGAACCCTGAACATTGGTTTTATTTTCTCACAGAAGGCGGACCTGGCCTGTGTATTTGGTCTTGTTATTTTTTAACTTGTTTAGTGTCAATAATTCTTATTGTACTCTGGGTATTTGGGTTGTGGTAATTACAATATGGGTTTAGGTTTAGAGTCTCTCACAGCATTTCTTTTTATCACAGAGGCAATTCTTCTGTTACCTACTGTTTCACCCACATTGCATGCAGAATAAGAAGCCATCCCTGCAAATATGGCTACCAACACATATAAGGCCCTGAAAATTGCCTTTGCCCGTGAGTTCAATCTTTCCAACTGTTGGATATGTGCCCAGACTCCCCATCATTCAGCGGGATTGCCCTGGAAAGTAGTACCTCAAAATTGGTCAGACTTTTGTCAAAGGTGGATGGTTACTAGCAGTAGCACCTCTGATGATTTAAGTTTGCCTATGATACTCTAGCCATAAAAAAAAGCATAAGTTCTGAGCTGTACCAGCTTCGACTGCTGGCTTTACAAAACCGTCAGGCCCTAAATTATGTGTTAGCCTCACGAGGCGGGGTCTGTGCCCTTATTGGAAAAGAGTGTTGTACCTATGTCCCAAAGTTTTCACAGGACATTAACACGCACATCTTGTCAGCTGAACGGGCCTTTAATCAGTGGAAGGCCCAGGAAGGGGAACCCACTATTTTGGATTCCCTTTGGGGTTAAATACCTGGTTTAGAAAAACTAAAAAATATAAGAAAAAGCATTGTTCGCATCTTGCTCACAAATGTTGTAATATGTTTTGTTCTTATTCTTTTGGTCATTTGCTGTAAAGTGCTCATATGTAAAATTTGTACCTCCCCCTCTCCAGAGGTTCCCTTATATCCTCTCATTAATAATCCTAATTGTATAAAGCTTAATCGCATTCTGTCTTTAAAATATGAGAAAACTCTAACAAAGGTTTGTTGAGTGTTCTCAAAAAAGGGATTGTTGGGGACCCCCCCTTAGGCATAGCTACCAGGTAACTCGGGAGAGTGGAAGACCAAAGTGTCGATGAAGCTCTTTTGCTCTGGGCCTAGCGGAACCCCCAGACTCCATCTTGTGAACTCTCACTTACTTCTGTGTGTAATGCTTACAGGCTACAGCAAAAATGTATTGGTCAGCGTTTTTAGCAGATGGCTTCAGTTTCACTCACACTAGCAAAAATAATAAAAATAAGAAAAAGGAATAGTTAGTTTTGCAGATGTCTAACTCAAGGCCGCAGAGACTGGGAAAGTTTTCTCACAGGCGTATGGGAACTTTTCTAATTGTAACGGCTAAAAAAGGGAGGGGTGGGAGGAATACTAGGGAGTTAACAAACAAAGACTTACATAAAAACTGCTTAAAGTATAAAAAGGTAAAAGTTATTTGTATTTGTTGCACTGGATTTGAGACATGCTGGTCTCCTAGTGTCATTTCAGAGCTCTGGAATAAACTTGGCTTGCTTTCTCCCCTCGGTGTCTTTATTGGTGCTAAGCACACCGGGCCAACGGACCCTTTGAAGTCCGCCTCGAGCCCTCAGGCGGTGACAGTTTTGGCGCCCAACGTGGGGCTCGAGGCTGAAATTTAGCCTTGCCCGGATCCCTCCTGGTGGCCGACGGATTACGACGACGACCGACGCCCAGAGCGCTCACCGGTGACTTCATCGGGGGGCCTCGGCAGAGACGTGGTTTGCTCGACCCCGGAGGGCACAACGGTGCAACGCACACAGACAGTGGAGAAGCAGGGTGGGGAACCGGTCCCGTGGATAGAGCGACGGTGCAGAACCGGACCCTTGGATAAGGTAGGAACAGTCCAGTGGGGACTTTATCTGTTTTGACCTGGGGACGCCCAGAGTCTGCCTGTTTTGACCTGGGGACGCCCAGAGTCTCCCTCAGTATGGGGCAGGGACAGAGTACAGCCGGCAGGGGACAGTGTACACCCTTAGAATGCATTCTGGTGAACTGGAAGGTGTTTGGATCTGATCAGTTAATTAAAAGTAAATTGAAAAGGTTCTGTACAGTTGATTGGCCTCAGTACCAGCTGGAGTGCCAAGAAAGGTGGCCACCGGAAGGATCACTTAATTACAACATGATCCTTCAATTACTTTTGTTTTGTCAGAGAACAGGTAAAATGGAATGAACATCTCTATGCGTATACGTTTATGGTGTTAAGAAATAGGACTAATATTTTGCTCAAGTGCCATTTGACTCCGACAGACTCGGTAGTATGTGCTGCTAAATCCCAGAACCCCCCCCCCACTGTTGTAATGCCAGAATCGGTGTCCCCTTCGGCTCCTCCACCCCCACAGGCTTTAGAGAGTGCCCCCCCCCGTGGGATTGTATCCGTTGATTACTAAAAGTGTGGTAGCTCGGCCAGGAACGCAAGAGCGGGCAGCACAGATAGTATCTGTATTTTCGCACGTACCTTTTGACCCTGTACATTTGGCCGCTTTCAAGGCAGAGGCTGGAGAATTCTCAATGAATCCAAGCAAGTTCATTTCTGTCTTTGAAGGGTGTCTAGCTAGCCGTAAGTCTGACTGGAATAATTGTAATATACTTATAAGAACCCTGTTGTCTGAAGTGGAACGGAATCAGGTTATAGCTAAGGCTAAAAAAAAGGAAGACAGAAAAGGCATTTAAGGTTTAAAAGGGAAAGCTATTGGACACCAGAGGTTATACAAAGAGAAATCCTCAAAAGTGAGTGTGCTCGTCCTGGTTTGTTGCTTCAAAGTTCTGTACAAAAGTTATGTTACT
>NW_020674716.1:5653-11296 GCF_002925995.2 Terrapene triunguis
AAAAAAAAAAAAAAAAAAAAGCACAAAATAAGTTAACTAAAAGGAAAATACAGCTGGCCTCAGTCCAAGGTCAGTGTTCACAGCCAAGACTTTGCTAACAACCAAGAGGAAGGGGGGTCTGAATGTGCCCAGGCTACTGTGAGATCTGCAAAATACTGCAAGGCATAATGAGGACAACAGAAGGGTTAAAAAGCAGTTTTGCTGGACAGTATTGGCTCAAGGATTTAAAAATTCCCCCACTCTGTTTTGACAAGCTTTGGTCAGAGACTTGGAGGAGTGGGATAATTTGTTAATTGCTGCTGTGGGTCTAATCCCTTGTCTCAAAGCTACTGTGAGTCTCCTAAACTTTATTGGACTGCGAGGATACAGGGTATCTCAAAGCAAAGCCCAAATTGCTCTTTCAGAGGTTCAATATCTGGGATTTCACATCAGGCAGGGAAAAAGACAGCTCTCAAACGAAAGGAAGGAGGCTATCTGTCAAGTTCCCATCCCCAGCAACCGCAAAAGGCTTAGGGCATTCCTGGGCATGGCAGGCTTTTGCAAAATATGGATTCCAGAGTTTGGACTGTGGGCTAAACCTCTGTATAAATGTGTTAAGGAAGCAGAACATGACCCCTTTCATTGGTCCCCAAAAGCAGACAGGGCATTTAAAATCTTAAAAAGAAAGCTAATGGAAGCTCCAGCCCTTGGCTTGCCCGATCTATCTAAGCCGTTCCAACTGTATGTGCATAAACAAAAAGGGGTAGCTTTGGGAATGCTTACCCAGCTATTAGGTGCCTGGAAGCGTCCTGTGGCATACTTTTCTAAACAACTGGATCAAGTTTCAAAGGGATGGCCAGCCTGTTTGAGGGCGGTCGCAGCTACGGCTCTAGTCTTGGGAAAAGCGGAGAAGCTAACAATGGGAGGAGCTGTGCAAGTGTATGTTCCTCATATGGTTCGAGCCTTGCTGGACACTAAGGGGGGTCTTTGGCTCACACAGGCTCGGGTTGCTCGGTACCAGGCGAAGCTGTTAAAGAATCCTGAAGTCACCCTGCAAATCTGTCCCTCCCTTAATCCAGCTACACTGCTGCCCGAGACAGAAAAGCAAGAACATGACTGTTTAAAAATCATAAATGTTCAGTATGCTAGCCGCCCAGATCTAAAAGATCAGCCACTCCCAAAGGCTGACTTAAAATGGTATACAAATAGAAGTAGTACTGTTGTAAATAAGCAAAAAAGGGCTGGTTATGCTATTGTGTCTCTTCATGATACCATGGAAGCTGAGAGTTTACCGGCAGGAACATCTGCCCAGCTTGCTGAACTAGTGGCCCTGACTCGGGCACTCGAGCTGGCAAAAGCCAAACGGGTTAATATCTTTACTGACTCAAAGTATGCTTTTGGGGTATTGCATGCTCACGCTGGTTTATAAAAACAAAGGGAAATGCTAACAGCCCAAGGCTCTCCAGTCAAGCATGGGTCTCAAATTCTCCAACTTTTAAAAGCAGTACAACTCCCCTCAGCAGTAGCAGTGGTGCATTGCAAAGCCCATCAAAGGGAAAATCAAAATGTAACCAAGGGCAATGCCAGAGCAGACAGGGAAGCTAAGCGAGCTGCTACCCTGAAATCACCAACTGAGGAAAATGCCCAAATGCATGCCCTCATCCCATCAGTGGGTGAGCTTGCAGCCCCTCAGTACTCCCAAGAGGACAGAAACCTGGCTGACAGTCTCGGTCTCCAGGAAAAGGAAAAATGGCTTTGTTCCACAAAGGAAAAAATCCTCCTGCCCAAGGGCTTAATTCAATCAGTGTTGCAGAAACTGCATCAAACCACACACGCAAGCAGAGAGGCTCTCACCCAGCTCATGACTAAATATTTTCTAACCTCTGGACTTAAACCCCTAGCATCACAGGTACAAGCTGAATGTTTAATCTGCCAAAAGAATAACCCTCGAACAGGAGTAGCAGTGCCACCAGCCACCCTGGAACCTACCCCAGGCCCAGGATTGGTGTGGCAAATAGACTTTACTGAGTTTCCCAGGACCCAAGAATACAGGTACCTCCTTGTCTTAGTGGATCGATTCAGCAAATGGCCTGAGGCCTTCCCATGTCGCAACAACACTGCCAAGACAGTGGCTCTTAAGTTTGTCAAGGAGATCATTCCTCGCTTCGGCCTTCCTCAGTGGATGGAATCTAATAATGAAACACACTTCACATCTCAAGTGGTTCAAAAGATATCAAGTGCTCTGCAAATCCCCTGGAAACTCCACACACCCTGGCGACCACAAGCCAGTGGAGTAGTGGAACGCACAAATCAGACACTCAAGCGACACCTCTCAAAGGTCTGTCAGGAGGCCTCTCTTAAGTGGCCTGATGCCTTGCCCCTTGTGTTACTTCGCATTCGGGCTCTCCCTAAGGGTAGAATAGGGCTTAGTCCCTTCAAAATTATGTTTGGAAAAGCATGGCCTATAAATGGTACCCCAGTTCTGGCAGGAAAATAAAAAATGGGGTGTGGTTTTTTGTCTCAGTATATGTGCTCTCTGTCTGCTGTTCTTTCTTCTCTTCACAAATAGACCAAAGATTCACAGCCTCTTCTGCTGGATACTCCGGTCCACTCCCTGCAGCCTGGTGACTCCGTTCTCGTGCGGACCTGGAAGGACGAGCCTCTCCAAGAAAAGTGGAAGGGACCCCACACCGTCCTGCTCGTCACCCATACAGCGGCAAAGGTCGAAGGACACAAGAACTGGATTCATCACTCTCGACTGAAAGCAGTGCCCATTCCTAAACAGTGGACTGTCCAGCCTGCAGAGAAGACTGCTAACAACAATTTGGTACTTAAGCTGTTATTCAAAAGACAGTAAGGATCACTGGAAATGCGTTGTGATCTTTCTGAACAGTCACAACATACTCCTCGCGAGAACCCTGAACATTGGTTTTATTTTCTCACAGAAGGCGGACCTGGCCTGTGTATTTGGTCTTGTTATTTTTTAACTTGTTTAGTGTCAATAATTCTTATTGTACTCTGGGTATTTGGGTTGTGGTAATTACAATATGGGTTTAGGTTTAGAGTCTCTCACAGCATTTCTTTTTATCACAGAGGCAATTCTTCTGTTACCTACTGTTTCACCCACATTGCATGCAGAATAAGAAGCCATCCCTGCAAATATGGCTACCAACACATATAAGGCCCTGAAAATTGCCTTTGCCCGTGAGTTCAATCTTTCCAACTGTTGGATATGTGCCCAGACTCCCCATCATTCAGCGGGATTGCCCTGGAAAGTAGTACCTCAAAATTGGTCAGACTTTTGTCAAAGGTGGATGGTTACTAGCAGTAGCACCTCTGATGATTTAAGTTTGCCTATGATACTCTAGCCATAAAAAAAAGCATAAGTTCTGAGCTGTACCAGCTTCGACTGCTGGCTTTACAAAACCGTCAGGCCCTAAATTATGTGTTAGCCTCACGAGGCGGGGTCTGTGCCCTTATTGGAAAAGAGTGTTGTACCTATGTCCCAAAGTTTTCACAGGACATTAACACGCACATCTTGTCAGCTGAACGGGCCTTTAATCAGTGGAAGGCCCAGGAAGGGGAACCCACTATTTTGGATTCCCTTTGGGGTTAAATACCTGGTTTAGAAAAACTAAAAAATATAAGAAAAAGCATTGTTCGCATCTTGCTCACAAATGTTGTAATATGTTTTGTTCTTATTCTTTTGGTCATTTGCTGTAAAGTGCTCATATGTAAAATTTGTACCTCCCCCTCTCCAGAGGTTCCCTTATATCCTCTCATTAATAATCCTAATTGTATAAAGCTTAATCGCATTCTGTCTTTAAAATATGAGAAAACTCTAACAAAGGTTTGTTGAGTGTTCTCAAAAAAGGGATTGTTGGGGACCCCCCCTTAGGCATAGCTACCAGGTAACTCGGGAGAGTGGAAGACCAAAGTGTCGATGAAGCTCTTTTGCTCTGGGCCTAGCGGAACCCCCAGACTCCATCTTGTGAACTCTCACTTACTTCTGTGTGTAATGCTTACAGGCTACAGCAAAAATGTATTGGTCAGCGTTTTTAGCAGATGGCTTCAGTTTCACTCACACTAGCAAAAATAATAAAAATAAGAAAAAGGAATAGTTAGTTTTGCAGATGTCTAACTCAAGGCCGCAGAGACTGGGAAAGTTTTCTCACAGGCGTATGGGAACTTTTCTAATTGTAACGGCTAAAAAAGGGAGGGGTGGGAGGAATACTAGGGAGTTAACAAACAAAGACTTACATAAAAACTGCTTAAAGTATAAAAAGGTAAAAGTTATTTGTATTTGTTGCACTGGATTTGAGACATGCTGGTCTCCTAGTGTCATTTCAGAGCTCTGGAATAAACTTGGCTTGCTTTCTCCCCTCGGTGTCTTTATTGGTGCTAAGCACACCGGGCCAACGGACCCTTTGAAGTCCGCCTCGAGCCCTCAGGCGGTGACAGTTTTGGCGCCCAACGTGGGGCTCGAGGCTGAAATTTAGCCTTGCCCGGATCCCTCCTGGTGGCCGACGGATTACGACGACGACCGACGCCCAGAGCGCTCACCGGTGACTTCATCGGGGGGCCTCGGCAGAGACGTGGTTTGCTCGACCCCGGAGGGCACAACGGTGCAACGCACACAGACAGTGGAGAAGCAGGGTGGGGAACCGGTCCCGTGGATAGAGCGACGGTGCAGAACCGGACCCTTGGATAAGGTAGGAACAGTCCAGTGGGGACTTTATCTGTTTTGACCTGGGGACGCCCAGAGTCTGCCTGTTTTGACCTGGGGACGCCCAGAGTCTCCCTCAGTATGGGGCAGGGACAGAGTACAGCCGGCAGGGGACAGTGTACACCCTTAGAATGCATTCTGGTGAACTGGAAGGTGTTTGGATCTGATCAGTTAATTAAAAGTAAATTGAAAAGGTTCTGTACAGTTGATTGGCCTCAGTACCAGCTGGAGTGCCAAGAAAGGTGGCCACCGGAAGGATCACTTAATTACAACATGATCCTTCAATTACTTTTGTTTTGTCAGAGAACAGGTAAAATGGAATGAACATCTCTATGCGTATACGTTTATGGTGTTAAGAAATAGGACTAATATTTTGCTCAAGTGCCATTTGACTCCGACAGACTCGGTAGTATGTGCTGCTAAATCCCAGAACCCCCCCCCCACTGTTGTAATGCCAGAATCGGTGTCCCCTTCGGCTCCTCCACCCCCACAGGCTTTAGAGAGTGCCCCCCCCCGTGGGATTGTATCCGTTGATTACTAAAAGTGTGGTAGCTCGGCCAGGAACGCAAGAGCGGGCAGCACAGATAGTATCTGTATTTTCGCACGTACCTTTTGACCCTGTACATTTGGCCGCTTTCAAGGCAGAGGCTGGAGAATTCTCAATGAATCCAAGCAAGTTCATTTCTGTCTTTGAAGGGTGTCTAGCTAGCCGTAAGTCTGACTGGAATAATTGTAATATACTTATAAGAACCCTGTTGTCTGAAGTGGAACGGAATCAGGTTATAGCTAAGGCTAAAAAAAAGGAAGACAGAAAAGGCATTTAAGGTTTAAAAGGGAAAGCTATTGGACACCAGAGGTTATACAAAGAGAAATCCTCAAAAGTGAGTGTGCTCGTCCTGGTTTGTTGCTTCAAAGTTCTGTACAAAAGTTATGTTACT
>NW_020674717.1:0-4093 GCF_002925995.2 Terrapene triunguis
ACTACTCCCACCCCTCCCTTCTTTAGCCGTTACAATTAGAAAAGTTCCCATACGCCTGCTTATCTTTCGGCCTTGCAAGGCCTGTTTACAGCAGCTGCCTGCTAGAAAAGCTGACCCTTACATTTCTACTTCAGCCTATAAGCAGTTAGCCTAAAAGTAGGTGAGAGTTCACAAGATGGAGTCTGGGGGTTCAGATAGGCCCAGAGCAAAAGAGCTTCATCGACACTTTGGCCTTCCACTCCCCCGAGTTACCTGGTAGCTATGCCTAGCGGACCCCAACAATCCCTCCTTTGAGAACACTCAACAAACCTTTGTCAGAGTTTTCTCATACTCTAAAGACAAAATGCGAACAATCAGGATTGTCAATGAGAGGATATAAGGGAACCTCTGGGGAGGGGGAGGTACAAATCTTACCTATGAGCACTTTACAGCAAATGAGCAAAAGAACAAGAACAAAACATATTACCACACCTGTGAGCAAGATGCGAACAATGCTTCCCCCTATATCCCCTAGTTCCCCTAACCCAGGTATCCAACCCCAAAGGGAATCCAAAATAGTGGGTTCCCCTTCCTGGGCCTTCCACTGGTTAAAGGCCCGTTCAGCTGACAAGATGTGCGTGTTAATGTCCTGTGAAAACTCTGGGACATAGGTACAACACTCTTCTCCAATAAGGGAACAGACCCCGCCTCGCGAGGCTAACACATAATCTAGGGCCTGTCAGTTCTGTAAAGCCAGCAGTCGAAGCTGGTACAGCTCAGAACTTATGCTTTTCTCTATGGCTAGGGTATCATAGGCAAACTTAAATCATCAGAGGTGCTACTGCTAGTAACCATCCACCTTTGACAAAAGTCTGACCAATTTTGGGGTACTACTCTCCAGGGCAATTCCGCTGAATGATGGGGAGTCTGGGCACATATCCAACAGTTGGAGAGATTGAACTCACGGGCAAAGGCAATTTTCAGGGCCTCATATGTGTTGGTAGCCATATCTGCAGGGATGGCTCCCCATCCTGCATGCGATGTGGGTGAAACAGTAGGTAACAGAAGACTTGCCTCTGTGATAAAAAGAAATGCTGTCAGAGACCCTAAACCTAAACCTATATTGTAATTACCACAACCCAAATACCCAAAAGACAAGAATAATTGACACTAAACAAGTCAAAAAAATAACAAGACCAAATACATAGGCCAGGTCGGCCTTCTGTGAGAAAATAAAACCAATGCTCAGGGTTCTCGCGGGGAGTATGCTGTGACTGTTCAGAAAGATCACAACGCATTCCCAGTGACCCTCACTGTCTTTTGAATAGCAGCTTAAGTCCCAAATCGTCGTTAGCCGTCTTCTCCGCAGGCTGGACAGTCCACTGTTTAGGAGCAGGCACTGCTTTCAGTCGAGAGTGATGAATCCAGTTCTTGTGTCCTTCGACCTTTGCCGCTGTATGGGTGACAAGCAGGACGGTGTGGGGTCCCTTCCACTTCTCTTGGAGAGGCTCGTCCTTCCAGGTCCGCATGAGAATGGAGTCATCAGGCTGCAGGGAGTGGACCCGAGTATCCAGCAGAAGAGGCTGTGAATCTTTGGTGTACCTGTGAAGAAAAGAAAGAACAGCAGACAGAGGGCACATGTACTGAGACAAAAAACCATACCCCACTTCCCATTCCCCTGCCAGAACTGGGGTACCATTCATAGGCCATGCTCTTCCAAACATAATCTCGAAGGGACTAAGCCCTATCCTACCCTTAGGGAGAGCACGAATGCAGAGCACTTGATATCTTTTGAACCACTTTGAGATGTGAAGTGTGTTCCATTATCAGATTCCATCCACTGAGGAAGGCCGAAGCGAGGAATGATTTCCTTGACAAACTTAAGAGCCACTGTCTTGGCAGTGTTGTTACGACATGGGAAGGCTTCAGGCCATCCGCTGAATCGATCCACTAAGACGAGGAGGTACCTGTATCCTTGGGTCCTGGGAAACTCAGTAAAGTCTATTTGCCACACCAATCCTGGGCCTGGGGTAGGTTCCAAGGTGGCTGGAGGCACTGCTACTCCTGGTCGAGGGTTATTCTTTTGGCAGATTAAACATTCAGCTTGTACCTGTGATGCTAAGGGTTTAAGTCCAGAGGTTAGAAAACATTTATTCATGAGCTGGATAAGAGTCTCTTTGCCTGCGTGTGTGGTTTGATGCAGTTCCTGCAACACTGGTTGAATCAAGCCCTTGGGCAGGAGGATTTTTCCCTCTGTGGAATAAAGCCATCCCTCTTTTTCCTGGAGACCGAGACTGTCAGCCAGGTTTCTGTCCTCTTGGGAGTACTGAGGGGCTGCAAGCTCACCCACTGATGGGATGAGGGCATGCATTTGGGCATTCTCCTCTGCTGGTGATTTCAGGGTAGCAGCTCGCTTAGCCTCCCTGTCTGCTCTGGCATTGCCCTTGGTTACATCTTGATCTTCCCTCTGATGGGCCTTGCAATGCACCACTGCTACTGCTGAGGGGAGTTGTACTGCTTCTAAAAGTCGGAGAATTTGAGACCCATACTTAACTGGAGAGCCTTGGGCTGTTAGCATTCCCCTGCCGGTAAACTCTCAGCTTCCACGGTATCATGAAGAGACACAATAGCATAACCAGCCCTCCTTTGCCCATCCACAACAGTACTACTTCCATCTGTATACCATTCCAAGTCAGCATTTGGGAGTGGCTGATCTTTTAGATCTGGGCGGCTAGAATAGCTGGATTAAGGAAGGGACAGATCTGCAGGGTGACTTCAGGATTCTCTAACAGCTTCGCCTGGTACCGAGCAACCCGAGCCTGTGTGAGCCAAAGACCACCCTTAGTGTCCAGCAAGGCTTGCACCATATGGGGAACATACACACTTGCACACTTCCTCCCAGTGTCAGCTTTCCAGCTTCTCCCAAGCACTAGAGCGGTAGCTGCGACCGCCCTCAAACAGGCTAGCCATCCCTTTGAAACTTGATCCAGTTGTTTAGAAAAGTATGCCACAGGACGCTTCCAGGCACCTAGTAACTGAAATGCCCTGTCCGCTTCTGGGGACCAGTGAAAGGGGTCTTGATCCGCTCCCTTAACACATTCATACAAAGGTTTAGCCCACAGTCCAAACTCTGGAATCCATATTCTGCAAAAACCTGCCATGCCCAGGAATGCCCTAAGCTGTTTACGGTTGCTGGGGATGGGAACTTGGCAGATAGCCTCCTTCCTTTCATTGGAGAGCTGTCTCTCTCCCTGCCTGATGTGAAATCCCAGATATTGAACCTCTAAAAGAGCAATTTGGGCTTTGCTTTGAGATACCCTGTATCCTCGCAGTCCAATAAAGTTTAGGAGACTCACAGTAGCTTTGAGACAAGGGATTAGACCCACAGCAGCAATTAACAAATTATCCCACTCCTCCAAGTCTCTGACCAAAGCCTGTTCAAACAGAGTGGGGGAATTTTTAAATCCTTGAGCCAATACTGTTCAACAAAACTGCCTTTTAACCCTTCTGTTGTCCTCATTATGCCTTGCAGTATTTTGCTGATCTCAGTTGCTTGGGCACATTCAGCCCCCCTTCCTCTTGGTTGTCAGCAAAGTCTTGGCTGTGAACACTGACCTTGGACTGAGGCCAGCTTGACTGAGCTTGCTAGCTGTATTTTCCTCTCAGTTAACTCATTCTGTGCTTTTTCCTCTTCTCCCTTTCTCGGCTTCTTCTAACTTCCAAAGGAACCTTCCACTCTTCACTCATACACCTTTTCTCCAACCATTAACACATACTTATTGCCATCATAGGGGAAGGCTTGAACCTTATGCCACTTATGCCCTTTCAGGGCATTTATTTTTCCAGTGTCCCTCCTTACGGCATATGGCACACTGGTTGCGACCCAGGCGCCTTTCCTGGGGACCAGGGCGTCCACATCCACGGCCTCTCATTCCCCGGCCCCTTCCACCTTTCTGTGGCCTTACTTTGCCGCCGACCTGCACCGCCGCTACCATCATTTTTACTTGCCTTTTTTCCTTCTCTCCCTCTCTAAGGCTATAAGCCCTATTTGCAGTCTCCAATATCTGAGCCATAGACATTCCCATTAAATCCTCCTTCTTCTGCAATTTCCTTT
>NW_020674717.1:4103-8196 GCF_002925995.2 Terrapene triunguis
ACTACTCCCACCCCTCCCTTCTTTAGCCGTTACAATTAGAAAAGTTCCCATACGCCTGCTTATCTTTCGGCCTTGCAAGGCCTGTTTACAGCAGCTGCCTGCTAGAAAAGCTGACCCTTACATTTCTACTTCAGCCTATAAGCAGTTAGCCTAAAAGTAGGTGAGAGTTCACAAGATGGAGTCTGGGGGTTCAGATAGGCCCAGAGCAAAAGAGCTTCATCGACACTTTGGCCTTCCACTCCCCCGAGTTACCTGGTAGCTATGCCTAGCGGACCCCAACAATCCCTCCTTTGAGAACACTCAACAAACCTTTGTCAGAGTTTTCTCATACTCTAAAGACAAAATGCGAACAATCAGGATTGTCAATGAGAGGATATAAGGGAACCTCTGGGGAGGGGGAGGTACAAATCTTACCTATGAGCACTTTACAGCAAATGAGCAAAAGAACAAGAACAAAACATATTACCACACCTGTGAGCAAGATGCGAACAATGCTTCCCCCTATATCCCCTAGTTCCCCTAACCCAGGTATCCAACCCCAAAGGGAATCCAAAATAGTGGGTTCCCCTTCCTGGGCCTTCCACTGGTTAAAGGCCCGTTCAGCTGACAAGATGTGCGTGTTAATGTCCTGTGAAAACTCTGGGACATAGGTACAACACTCTTCTCCAATAAGGGAACAGACCCCGCCTCGCGAGGCTAACACATAATCTAGGGCCTGTCAGTTCTGTAAAGCCAGCAGTCGAAGCTGGTACAGCTCAGAACTTATGCTTTTCTCTATGGCTAGGGTATCATAGGCAAACTTAAATCATCAGAGGTGCTACTGCTAGTAACCATCCACCTTTGACAAAAGTCTGACCAATTTTGGGGTACTACTCTCCAGGGCAATTCCGCTGAATGATGGGGAGTCTGGGCACATATCCAACAGTTGGAGAGATTGAACTCACGGGCAAAGGCAATTTTCAGGGCCTCATATGTGTTGGTAGCCATATCTGCAGGGATGGCTCCCCATCCTGCATGCGATGTGGGTGAAACAGTAGGTAACAGAAGACTTGCCTCTGTGATAAAAAGAAATGCTGTCAGAGACCCTAAACCTAAACCTATATTGTAATTACCACAACCCAAATACCCAAAAGACAAGAATAATTGACACTAAACAAGTCAAAAAAATAACAAGACCAAATACATAGGCCAGGTCGGCCTTCTGTGAGAAAATAAAACCAATGCTCAGGGTTCTCGCGGGGAGTATGCTGTGACTGTTCAGAAAGATCACAACGCATTCCCAGTGACCCTCACTGTCTTTTGAATAGCAGCTTAAGTCCCAAATCGTCGTTAGCCGTCTTCTCCGCAGGCTGGACAGTCCACTGTTTAGGAGCAGGCACTGCTTTCAGTCGAGAGTGATGAATCCAGTTCTTGTGTCCTTCGACCTTTGCCGCTGTATGGGTGACAAGCAGGACGGTGTGGGGTCCCTTCCACTTCTCTTGGAGAGGCTCGTCCTTCCAGGTCCGCATGAGAATGGAGTCATCAGGCTGCAGGGAGTGGACCCGAGTATCCAGCAGAAGAGGCTGTGAATCTTTGGTGTACCTGTGAAGAAAAGAAAGAACAGCAGACAGAGGGCACATGTACTGAGACAAAAAACCATACCCCACTTCCCATTCCCCTGCCAGAACTGGGGTACCATTCATAGGCCATGCTCTTCCAAACATAATCTCGAAGGGACTAAGCCCTATCCTACCCTTAGGGAGAGCACGAATGCAGAGCACTTGATATCTTTTGAACCACTTTGAGATGTGAAGTGTGTTCCATTATCAGATTCCATCCACTGAGGAAGGCCGAAGCGAGGAATGATTTCCTTGACAAACTTAAGAGCCACTGTCTTGGCAGTGTTGTTACGACATGGGAAGGCTTCAGGCCATCCGCTGAATCGATCCACTAAGACGAGGAGGTACCTGTATCCTTGGGTCCTGGGAAACTCAGTAAAGTCTATTTGCCACACCAATCCTGGGCCTGGGGTAGGTTCCAAGGTGGCTGGAGGCACTGCTACTCCTGGTCGAGGGTTATTCTTTTGGCAGATTAAACATTCAGCTTGTACCTGTGATGCTAAGGGTTTAAGTCCAGAGGTTAGAAAACATTTATTCATGAGCTGGATAAGAGTCTCTTTGCCTGCGTGTGTGGTTTGATGCAGTTCCTGCAACACTGGTTGAATCAAGCCCTTGGGCAGGAGGATTTTTCCCTCTGTGGAATAAAGCCATCCCTCTTTTTCCTGGAGACCGAGACTGTCAGCCAGGTTTCTGTCCTCTTGGGAGTACTGAGGGGCTGCAAGCTCACCCACTGATGGGATGAGGGCATGCATTTGGGCATTCTCCTCTGCTGGTGATTTCAGGGTAGCAGCTCGCTTAGCCTCCCTGTCTGCTCTGGCATTGCCCTTGGTTACATCTTGATCTTCCCTCTGATGGGCCTTGCAATGCACCACTGCTACTGCTGAGGGGAGTTGTACTGCTTCTAAAAGTCGGAGAATTTGAGACCCATACTTAACTGGAGAGCCTTGGGCTGTTAGCATTCCCCTGCCGGTAAACTCTCAGCTTCCACGGTATCATGAAGAGACACAATAGCATAACCAGCCCTCCTTTGCCCATCCACAACAGTACTACTTCCATCTGTATACCATTCCAAGTCAGCATTTGGGAGTGGCTGATCTTTTAGATCTGGGCGGCTAGAATAGCTGGATTAAGGAAGGGACAGATCTGCAGGGTGACTTCAGGATTCTCTAACAGCTTCGCCTGGTACCGAGCAACCCGAGCCTGTGTGAGCCAAAGACCACCCTTAGTGTCCAGCAAGGCTTGCACCATATGGGGAACATACACACTTGCACACTTCCTCCCAGTGTCAGCTTTCCAGCTTCTCCCAAGCACTAGAGCGGTAGCTGCGACCGCCCTCAAACAGGCTAGCCATCCCTTTGAAACTTGATCCAGTTGTTTAGAAAAGTATGCCACAGGACGCTTCCAGGCACCTAGTAACTGAAATGCCCTGTCCGCTTCTGGGGACCAGTGAAAGGGGTCTTGATCCGCTCCCTTAACACATTCATACAAAGGTTTAGCCCACAGTCCAAACTCTGGAATCCATATTCTGCAAAAACCTGCCATGCCCAGGAATGCCCTAAGCTGTTTACGGTTGCTGGGGATGGGAACTTGGCAGATAGCCTCCTTCCTTTCATTGGAGAGCTGTCTCTCTCCCTGCCTGATGTGAAATCCCAGATATTGAACCTCTAAAAGAGCAATTTGGGCTTTGCTTTGAGATACCCTGTATCCTCGCAGTCCAATAAAGTTTAGGAGACTCACAGTAGCTTTGAGACAAGGGATTAGACCCACAGCAGCAATTAACAAATTATCCCACTCCTCCAAGTCTCTGACCAAAGCCTGTTCAAACAGAGTGGGGGAATTTTTAAATCCTTGAGCCAATACTGTTCAACAAAACTGCCTTTTAACCCTTCTGTTGTCCTCATTATGCCTTGCAGTATTTTGCTGATCTCAGTTGCTTGGGCACATTCAGCCCCCCTTCCTCTTGGTTGTCAGCAAAGTCTTGGCTGTGAACACTGACCTTGGACTGAGGCCAGCTTGACTGAGCTTGCTAGCTGTATTTTCCTCTCAGTTAACTCATTCTGTGCTTTTTCCTCTTCTCCCTTTCTCGGCTTCTTCTAACTTCCAAAGGAACCTTCCACTCTTCACTCATACACCTTTTCTCCAACCATTAACACATACTTATTGCCATCATAGGGGAAGGCTTGAACCTTATGCCACTTATGCCCTTTCAGGGCATTTATTTTTCCAGTGTCCCTCCTTACGGCATATGGCACACTGGTTGCGACCCAGGCGCCTTTCCTGGGGACCAGGGCGTCCACATCCACGGCCTCTCATTCCCCGGCCCCTTCCACCTTTCTGTGGCCTTACTTTGCCGCCGACCTGCACCGCCGCTACCATCATTTTTACTTGCCTTTTTTCCTTCTCTCCCTCTCTAAGGCTATAAGCCCTATTTGCAGTCTCCAATATCTGAGCCATAGACATTCCCATTAAATCCTCCTTCTTCTGCAATTTCCTTT
>NW_020674718.1:0-6795 GCF_002925995.2 Terrapene triunguis
GGAGGATAAACTTAGCCAGAGGGTTAAAATGAAATCCCATGACTTCATTTTCAGTGTTACTTTTCTGACTATAACCACACTTCAGTAACTACAGGGGTGTGCGTATATGCTACAAAAAGGAGAGATTGAAGTGATGTTGAAGAGAGTGATTCCTTATTCTAGTAACATCTCTCAAAGCAGCTTTCAGCAAAAAAAACATACCAGGCAGCATTCAGAGAAGGATTTTTTAGGCGGTCGTGCAGGAGGGGGTGGCCCCTGATCCCACTCCCAGAATGCCATTGAGTTCTGACGAATCAAAAGCTCCTCCGATGGCTAAGAGGAGGCAGATATACCAATGGCAGAAAAGCCCGAAAGAGAGGAGACAAAGCAAAACAAGCATGCATATGACCCAACAAACAACAACAACAAAAAAGAAAGAAAAAAGTAAATAGATGATGAAGCACTGAAAGGGTTATGTTGAGATATACACAACGCAATGATTAGAACTATATTTACAAAGTCACATTAACAAAAATAGCCACAAACTTTTATAAATGCTGTTTTGCTTTGTTTCAATGAAACTGAATTTTAAAGTTGTGATTGAAGAATTCAATTTTACTTATTAATGTTTTAATTCCAAACAGCAACATTGGTAAAGTTTATTCAGTAAGGCCAATGGCAAAACAGTATAAAGGTTTGGTGGATTTTTTTTTGCGAATGATAAAAATAGCACAAGAACTACAGTCACAGTGAAAAACATGGCAGAAATTTTTTTTTAAACAATCAAAAGGAGAAACTGAAGAGACAGAAAAAAGCATACAAGTAATTGAGGTTTACAAGATGTGTGGAAGTTTCCAAGCTTTGGATACAAATTAAAAAAAACAAAACACCAAACACTTCCCTTTTAAATGGGCTAACTAGTAAAAGTTTCTAATCTATGCAACACAAAAGAACGCTTACAATAAATCCTCCTCCTTTTTGTCTCCAAGTGGTCAGTATTTATCATAACATCTCTGAAAAACTCAAATACTTTTTATTGGCCCAAATCTGCCAACTCCATCCACACAAATGAGTCTGCCTGCATAAAGTACAGTTGTAGGATTGGGGTCTATATTAGCAAAAGTCGGTTTATGGCAAACAGTCTGTTTTATTACAATGCAGAGCCTCAGAGGTTAGTATTTTAAAATTTTGATTTGTTATAAGATGGAAAAATTGGTGTAAAATATTAAGTCCGACTTCCCCCCTTTCATTTGCATTTTGTAGTATATGTGTTCACGAATTTTCAGCTACAGTAGTAATCTAAACAATCTACACTAATACACTGCTCTACAGTTCTTCAATTTAGAAAATACAAAATCTCTACAGCGCATGGACACAGTTTTGAATATCTTAAAATTGCATACTATATATAAATGATATGTACTTCATGTAATGGTCACAAAAATGAATGAAAACCTTCTGGTATCAAAACATTGCCGGAGGCAGCAAAATACACTTTGATTAAGTCTACGTTCTTTGACTGAAGTCCCCTGGTGAATGCAGATATCACTTACCTCTCTTAAATCATTGTCCAGTCCAATATGTTCTGAATGTTGTCTAAGGCGATCTTTCCTGCGCTGTGTTGTGGCACTTCGACTGGCCCACCGACTGAAATTATGTAATAAGAGAAATCAGAAGAGAGAGCTTTTGTCAGTAGTTGCAGTAAGCCTGAAAGAATTATGCATTTCAAGAAGCACACATGCCTAAATATTTGTGAATTACAATGCGTATTAGTTTTGATGAATTTCTGACAACCGTAAAGGTAAGGCTTCATGGCAGATGAGGAACCAGCGAGACCCAAGAAAACAGGATGCCAAATGCTTGCCAGGGTCTCATGTAACACAGCACAAGTTACTAGTGACTGGCTGATGACTGTGTACAGATTAGGATACATAAATCAGAGCACGAGGAAATAGTATTTATTTACCTTAACCAAAAAAAAATGTGTTTTTTGACATTTTTGAACATTCAATTTGTATGCCACTCCTTTGTAATTAACTTGTTTGTCAACATTGGCATGAAGGTTGAATTTCATATTACCTGTCCTGGTGCATATTTTTAACAACCTTTATATGCCAAGTTGAATAAAAATGCTGTGTAATGTTGTATACAGGACACAAACCGTAGCACACCAGCAAAATTACGTTAGTGCAGCCTGAATTTAAGGTTTATAGTTTTAAGTGGGGGAGGGGAGGGAAACATTCTACAATACATGAGTTGGATTTAGTAGAGTTTTGTTGGTTTGTTTATTTATTTTAAAACAACTGACCAGGAATATAATTAGCAACACCATCATCTTTGGTGACACTTCTATTGCAGATTCATTACATGCTAAAATAAATAAAATATACGGGGATGTAGCAGTTTGTATAATGAATTACAGGATTCAGTTCCTCCTCACAATGCTAGCAAACAAAAACTGACCATTACTACTGCCCACAGGACTATGCTAGTTCACATCAACCTCCTGGCACTGATATTGTGCATTTCCTCAATCAAAGGAAATACAAGGAAAAACCAGTGGTGGGCCAAAGTAATGCTAAAAGTTAATTAGAACTTTATTGTTTGATTAGGTCTGTAATGAGTGAGATCTCAAAGGAGAGGTGAAGGGCAGACAATAGTACCTAATTTTAAAAAGAGAAATAAAGAAGAACCAGAGATTTATAGACCAGTCGGCTTAACTTCGATATCTGGAAGGATAGTTGAACAAAATATTAAACTATTTATGAGCACCTAAAGGATAATAAGGTCATAAGTAATAGCCAACACGGATTTGTCAATTACAAATCATGCCAAACCAAACTAATTTCCTACTTTGATCAGGTTACTGGCATAGTAGATGGCGGCGGGGGCGGGAAGCAGAAGATGTGATTTATCTCAAGTTTAGTAAAGCTTCTGACACAATCTCCCACTTGATATTCTCATAACCAAACTAGGGAAATGTGGTCCAGATGCAATTTCTACAAGATGGGTGCACAACAGATTCAAAGACCATACTTAAAGAGTAGTTACTAATGATTTACTGTCAATCTGGGAGGGGGTATCTAGAGGGGTCTTGCAAGGGTCTGTCCTGAGTACCAGCACTATTCAATATTTTCATTAATGACAGATAATTTTGTGGAGAGTACACTTATAAAATTTATGAATGACACCAAGCTGGAAGAGGTTGCAAGCACTTTGGAGGGCTGGATTAGAATTCAAAACAACCTTGATAAACGAGGTTTGGTCTGAGATCAATAAAATGAAATTAAATAAAGACAAGGGCAAAGTACTACATTTAGGAAGGAAAAATCAAATGCACAAATTCAAAATGGGAAGTAAGTGACAAGGAAATAATACAAGAGACAAGGCGGGTAAGGTAATATCTTTAATTGGACCAACTTCTGTTGGTGAGAGGCAACAGTACTGCAGAGAAGTATCTGGGGAGTATAGTGGATCACCAATTGAACATTAGCCAACAATGTGATGCAGTTGCGAAAAAGGCTAATATCACTGCTTTTTTTCTTTTTTAAATAAACCCAAAACTGTCATATATGACATACTAGAAATAATTGTCCCGCTTTACTGAGTGCTGGTGAGGCCTCAGCTGGAGGCTTGCGTCCAGGTTTGGGTGCCACGCTTTAAGAAAGATGTAGACGAACTGGAGACAGTCCAGAGGAGAGCAACAAAAATGATTAAAGGTTTAGAAAACCTGACCTGTGAGGAAAAATTAAAAAAACTGGACATGTTGAGTTTGGAGAAAAGATGACAAAAGGAGGACTTGATAACAGTCTTCAAATATGTTAAGGGCTGTTATAAAGAGGATGGCGATCAATTTGTTCCCCACATCCACTGACAGTAGGGCAAGAAGTAATAGGCTTCATCTGCAGCAAGGTAAATTTAGGTTTGATATAAGGAAAAACTTTAACCGAAAAGATAGTTAACTACTGAAATAAGTTACCAAGGAAAGTTGTGGAATCCCAGCCATTGGAGGTTTTTAGGAACAGGTTAGACAAACCCCTATCGCGGATTGAAAAGGCAAACTTGGTCCTGCCTCAGCATGGGTGGGGGCAAGATAGACCAAATGACTTTTCAAGGTTCCTTCCAGGTCTGCATTTCTATGATTCTTTACAGGATAGTCTATTTTAAACAAGCTCATTGGATGTCTCATTTAAATCCACAAGGCTTTCCCAGTCTTGGCTTTAATAGCTGCCTTAACTGGCAGCATGTTTAATGTGCATTTATAAATTGATACAGTAATTAACTCTTCTCTTCCCTCCGCCCCCCAGCAAAACAAGTTTGTTTCAAAGATTTGAAACAAACAAGAATTGTATAATACCATGAGAAAACTGCACAGCTACTTGGATTGGTTAGCTATTATCCAGTACTGTTCTTAGAAACGGTGTAGCCTTAAAGATTCCAGACCCAGGGGACAACTGTAAAAGCATTCTTTACTCCAAAGTCAGTTACAGGCCTAGAGGAAACCAGTTACTGGTTTCTGTCTTTGCAACATACTATTATTAATCATTTGTATTGCAGTAGTGCTAAGGAGTCCTGGTCACGGGTGAGGGCCAGGCTCCACTGTGCTAGGCACTGTACAAAATACAGAATAAAAAGATAAACTCTTTGGGGCGTAGACTAACCAATCCAAGTAGCTGTGCAGTTTTCTCATGGCACATTAAACATACTGCCAGTTAAGGCAGCTATTAAAGCCAAGAATGGGAAAGCCCTCCAACACCTGCAAAATGGTCATGGCTTTCCATTGCTCCAGCCCTGGACTGGAGTTGAACTAATGATCTAGTGGTGAGAAGCAAGTGCTAACTCCTTTCTCAAAGGAATACATTAGTGACACAAGCACTTTACATAACTAATGGCAATTTTACACTTTGAAGATCTTCAGCCAATAAAGATATAGTAGAGAAAAAAAACCCTCAAGAAACAAAATAGGACAGAAATAATTTTTACTTCCTATCAATATCTGGCTTAGCTTTTTAACCCCACTTAACTTTTAATATTTAGTCTGAACTCTGGACACATCTTTGTGTCCCATCCCCCCAAATTATTGGAAAATCAAACTGGTCCAGATGGTGCATGCTTGAGCTGAGTGCTCACTTAAGGCTATGTCGACACTACAAGTTAGGGGTGAGATTCCCCTTCTCTTGTGCACAGACTAACGTGAGGTCTCTTCAAGCTAGCACGAGTATAAATAGCAGTGAAACGGCTGGTGCACTGGCAGCAGAGGCACAGCTGGGCTGTGCACAATACAAACCCGCCTGAAACCAGAGGGTATTTACTCTGCATGGCTCAGCTATGCCTCTGCTGCCATTTAGGAACAGGTTAGACAACCTGTTCTACCGCAGCTACACTGCCATGCAGACTCCTGGCAGCTTGATGACTAAGGAGGGAGGAGAGGGGGAAGAGTCTGAGCATCCCACTGGGACTTTGAATCTCCTGGGGGAGATGGCTGGAACGTTTTGTGAAGAATTAACAGGAGATAAGCAGGGAAGATAAAGGAATTTTAGAACATTTAAGCCTTTTTCTTCTTGGGCCACACAGGTCTGGCCTGAAATCTCATTGTTAGAAAAATCAAGCTGTTTTAATATTTAATGGCAGAGATCAGATTTAAAATTAAATTTCTCCCTTCATACATACACGGACCTCATACTTTCTGTATCTATGAGTGACCTATTTTGTTTATTCCTCAGAAAGAAGAAAATGCTACTACTAATATGGTTCTGGTTACTTCTGAGGACCGTCCTGTGGAATGCCCTGGAACAAATGGTAAATATGAGTAGGGAACAATAGGTCACTTTGGTATGCTCCTGTCATCTCACTTCCACAGTATTCATGAAGGAAGTACTCCTGTCAGCGTATTATTTCGGCGGAGGAGCAGAGAAAGGATTCTTCCACTCAAACAGGGGGAATCATATGAGCAAGCCCCTGAAAAGAAGTCTATTGACAAGGAAGTCCTGGCAAGTAGAAAGTAAACAAACTACTCTTCAGTACTTTACTCTTCAGTACTTTAAACTTATTTTAGATAAGGATGTGTGCATGTGCATGGTGGGAAGGGATTAACGATGTCCATTTCTAAAGAGAACATATCTGAGGTGGTTAATTTCTCTAATAAAATAGCATGAAAGGCAATGTCAAGGTTGATCGGCATAAAAACAATATACTTATACAGCTATCTCACATACACAAGGACTAAACTTCAGTATTGCAGTCAGGCATATTTTTCCTTTCCAACAGATGAAAAGGGGAAGGGAGTGAGTGGAAGCAGTTTACGATTCACAGTTACGGCATGTGCTGCACCATATACAACATACTGACAGGGCACAAGAACATGAAGCAACTGCATTTAATGTTAACTTAATAGGTTACATGTTCATTTAACCAACATTCTCCATCACCACCGCTAAGATGGACACACTCAGAACACAGAGGGGAAGGAGACAAGAAATACATTCACCTATAGCATAGAAGACAAGCCCTTTGAGGAAGAGCAGCTGCCAAGGTAGATTGGTTTTTAGGCTTACAAACCTTAGCAGTTCACCTTTTACCCACAAGTTACATATGTTTTAAACCTTCTCACGTGCATGAAATAGCTTGATCTTTTGTTGCCAGCATTATTGTGCCATAAACTGGTGACCATCAATCAACTTCTCCAGCTTTTGTATTCATTTACTAGCAAGGAGATTTATTACACCTTCAGAACAAATGGAGGCATGCGTGCATACACACACAGTATAGGGTGTGTGTGTGTGTGTGTGTGTGTGTGTGTGTGTGTGTGTGTGTGTG
>NW_020674718.1:6805-8629 GCF_002925995.2 Terrapene triunguis
GTGTGTGTGTGTGTGTGTGTGTGTGTGTGTGTGTGTGTGTGTGTGTGCGTGCGTGCGCGTGTGCGTGTGCGTGTGCGTGTGCGTGTGCGTGTGCGTGTGCGTGAGAGAGAGAGACAGAGAGAGAGATGTATATGCAAACAATTCTGCATTTGATCTGCTCAGTTTAATATACTTCTATACAGAGTTAGAATATCAACAAATAGAACAAAAGCTCTAGTAGCCACCAAATCAAAGTGGCACTGAACGGAAGGTCAAAACCAAGATCAGTACCTTGCAATATACAGCTTTGGTGACAATTTGGGGCGTGAGGTGTGTTCTGTACTAGATTTCTGTAGCAGATTTCTACATTCAACTCTCTGGAGGATAAAGAGAGCTGAGGTTTTTTACAGGGCAGAATAGAATTTTTTTGCGACTTCATTGCTTTGGTGGTAACAGGAGATTTTTAAATAGCTGATGTGGAGAAAAAGCGAAGTAAAATGACTTGCAGCCATTCTGTTTTGCACTGTAATCTTGTCAGATTATATAAATGGAAGTGATTTGGAGAAATGACATAAAACCACCTAGTGCTGCAGGAAGTGGTGATGACAATTCCACAGGTACCACTTTTCTCTTAGACTCCGTACTAAACCATTTCTCCCATGTGGTGTTTGGACTGCGAACTCCTGAAGGCAGGATCTTTGTAAGGTGACAAACACCACACACACACACGGTATAGACATAATAAGTACATGGCGCTGTGGGGCACTGTAGGAATAGGGATGCATATTTTTCATGTCAACTTTAGTTATTCATGCATGACATTTTACAAGCCATTTTATTAATGTAGATCTAGCCATTTCTCAAAGGGTAGAGCAAGAGGCACCATATCATTATAATGCTCTTAGACTGGGGTTGACCAAGGGAGCAAAAATTAAAAGGCTCAAGTATTGGGTTTTGAATCCTCTAAACCATCCCGTTCCAACCCCTGATTCACTTTCAGTCAGATTGCATACATATAGTTAGAATAAGTCAAATAAGTCTTAATGAAAAGCATTTGAACACATCGTTGAAATAGAGCATTCCCATTACTCGTCACTGGTCTGCCATATTAAGTATCCAACATACATCTGAAATATATGTTATTATTTACACTTCAAATAGAAAAAAATGGGTTCCTTTATTATTTGTATGGGTTACACAAGATCTGCATTTCAAGCTGATGGATCCTCACTGCCTTTTACTTAGATGCAGTGCAAAGATGCCTCATTCTATGCAAAGTGACAATGCGGCTGCTTAGGTGGTCATTTAAAAAAGGCCTTATAAAAGCCACCATCCTTAAAGTGGCTATTAACATGTGGAAAGGGAAGTCAAGGAAACATTAATATTTCTTGAGCACTTAGTGATATACAGAACACCTGGTCTCTGCCCCAATAGGCTTACAAAACTTAGTTTAAAAAAACAGAATGAAGACCATTCACTGAGCAGAAACTAGGCAGAGGATAATACTTTGTACTTACTTAGCAATTCACATCATCTTTACAACCATTAACTAAACCTCAGTATCCCAGGGAGATGAGTAAGCAAGCAGTATTCCTATTTTAAAGGCAGGGAAATGGAGGCACCAAGTTTGTAAGACCATGGCAAAGCTCATCCTGTAACAAAAAAGATCCCAATTCCCAGGCCTGTGCTCAAACTGCTGGATTACCCCTCTGTCTAGGATTGTTACAGAAGGGGTGCACAAAGTCACATAGGAAATAGGAGGCAGAGATAAGAGCATGAAGTCAGCTGGAAGTGGTGAAGGAAGAAAAACCAGACCAGAGACCAATGAGGAAAGGATGGTGGAAG
>NW_020674719.1:0-961 GCF_002925995.2 Terrapene triunguis
CGACCGTGTAGTGAAGCGGCCTGGCTCCCGACGGCCCCTGAGAGGGAGGAGCCAGAACAGGCCCCCAAGTGGGCGGAGCCACCGCAACCTGTTCCCGCCCCCCGGAAGTGGGCGGAGTCACCGGCACCTGTTCCCGCCCCCCCGAAGTCAAGGGGCGGGACAGGAAGTATAAAAGCCAAGCCCCAGCCCTCAGTTGGACCCCAGCGGCCGGAGAGGCCAGACGCTCCTGCTCGGGCTCCTGGTAAACCGCGCCTGCCCCGAGCCAGGTATCCTGCCGCTGCCGGACCGAGCCTCCCCAGAACCACGTACCCCGAGGCGGACTGGCCGAGCCTCCCCAAAGCCAGGTACCCGGACGTCGATGGACCGAGCCTCCCCAGAGCCAGGTACCCCGAGGCGGACTGGCCGAGCCTCCCCAGAGCCAGGTACCCCGAGGCCGACTGGCCGAGCCTGCCCCGAGGGTGGTACCCCGAGGAGCGGCCCGAGCGTCCCCCCGACCCGAGACCGGAGGAGCAGCCCGACCTCGACAGCCCTCTGCGAACCGAGGAGCCTATGGTGTGGGACCCCGCTGCCGAGCCCGGCGAGGAACAGGTACCAATGGAGGAGGAGGAGATGGGAAGTAGCCCGGGAATAGCAGACCCCGAACCCATGTCAGTGTGTTGCGGTCAGGATCCCCACTGACCCCGCGGCAGACCGACTGCTGCGGATAGGGCCCCGGGCGGGAACACAATGGAGTGGGTGAGCCTGTGTTCCCCCTGCCACCCCGCACCGGGTGGCAGTCTCTCCTCCTCCCTGCCTTGGGCCCGGACGGCCCCAAAGCGCTCAGCTCCTGCTACCAGGACCTGAGCCCCTGATCTTTGTTTGTTGCCCCGCCCTGCCTAAGGACCTGGGCCACTTGACTTTGTGTGCTGCCCTGACTAAGGGCCTGGGCTACTTGACTTTGTGTGCTGCCCCGCCCTGGCTA
>NW_020674719.1:971-1698 GCF_002925995.2 Terrapene triunguis
CTGGCTAAGGGCCTGGGCTACTTGACTTTGTGTGCTGCCCCGCCCTGACTAAGGGTCTGGGCTACTTGACTTTGGGGTGCTGCCCCGCCCTGACTAAGGGCCTGGGCTACTTGACTTGGGTTCTGCTCAGTCCCTGCCACAAGGGCCTGAACCCCTTGAACTGTTGTTTACTGCCCCGCCCTAGTTGAGGGCTTGGGTTCCCTGACCTTGTTTGAGGCTCAGCTCGTAGGCAAGGACCTGAGCCCCTTGACCCCGGGGTTTATTGCCCGCCCGGACCAAGGGCCTGGGCTCCCCCCTGATTGCCTTGCTACGGCTCAGCTCCTGAGGGAAGGACTGAGCCCAGAGATTGTGTTCTTGCCCAACCCTGAGGCAAGGACTGGCGCCCAAAATCCCTAACCCTAAGTGTTAGGTGCCCCGCCCAGACTGAGGGCCGGGGCTTAGCTGGACACAGTATTGGCTCAGCCTGCAGGGAGGCTCTGAGCCCCTCGGACCCTTATGTGTGTGGCCCCGCCCAGAGCTAGCGTTTGGGCCTGTTTAACCTTGTGCTTTTGTTTTGCCCCTGCCTGAGGGGCGAAGCCCCGAGACTTTCAGACCCCGAGGACCAATTTGGGGCCGCGTAGGGAAGCGGCCTGGCTCCCGACGGCCCCTGAGAGGGCCCAGCTCCCGCACCGGACTATTACAGTAACGTATGCAGTAATCAAGAGATGCTGCTGATTTGAAAACTCAT
>NW_020674720.1:0-1382 GCF_002925995.2 Terrapene triunguis
CCCCCCCCTCTGGGGCTTTTAGCACAAGATTCCTTCTCACTGCTAACCAACCCTGGGACAGATTCTGCCACACTAAAGAAATCATTCCCCAGTAGAAACGGTGCAAAGTTGTGTGCCACCGTTGCAACAGTCAGCTCAGCCTGCAAATCCTGAGTTTGCATGTGTACTTTAGCTAAAGGTGCAAGGACTTTGTAACCCCCTACCAGCTCTAATTCTGCCATTTTACCTGGCAACAAATCCTTTTCCTGGATCAGGTCCCTCCTGACCACAGAAATCTCAGCACCCGTGTCCCTTAATCCAAGAAGCATTTGACCATTTAATCTAACAGCATGCATATGCTCATTGCTTGGTTGTGTGGAAGCAAGCTTTACAAATCCCGTGTGGAAAGAGGCCACAGCCTGGCTCTGAGAAGCCCCAGCTTCATGTGTTACTTGTTGCCTGCTTCCACTCAGCAAGGGACACTTATTCCTCAGGTGCTCAGTGGACTTACAATGATAGCACCTCTTGGGCTCCTCTGCTTGCACAGGAAATTTGGGACGAGTACCAGGGGAATGGGGAGGTGACCGCCCAGCCTCCTTTTTCCCAGACCCAGGGGTAAAACGGTGATTCTGCTTTCCCCCAACCTTATACCCCTCCACCAGTGGTTTATGTTTGATCGCAGCTTGTGCTTGTTCATAAGAGTCAGCATACTCAGCTAATTCACCCACTGCATTTACCTTTTTGTCCCACAAATACTGTTTTACCTCATCACTGCACATACTCAGGAAGTGTTCCTGAGTAACCAGATCACACATCCCTTCAAAGCTGGTAATGCCTCTCCCCCGCACCCATTTATCTACCAAATCTCTCATTTCATTGGCATAAGCCACATTACTTAATCCAGATCCCCTCTTAAGGTTTCTGAATTTAACCCTGTAGGTTTCAGGTGTAACCTGAAACTGTTTCAAAACCAGTTCCTTAAATTTACCATAGTTTGAAGCATCATCAATAGGCATCTTATTGAATATGTCCAGAGCTCTGCCAGTCAATTTTGCTATCAATGTGGTCATCTTCTGATCTTCAGGGATGGCATGGAGGGTGCACAGTCTCTCAAAGGTGATGAAATATTCGGCGATATCGCTGGACTCGTCATACTGTGGACATAGTCGCTCCCATTTGTGGATTTTTGGGGAAGTGGAGCCAGCAGGGGGAGGGTTTTGTCTCCTCGACTCCATAACCGTCAGTTCATGTTTCTGGGCCTCCCTCTGGGCCTCCATAGCCCTTTCCTGGGCAGCTGCCTCTGCCTCCGCCCTCGCTGCCTCCACCTCCATAGCTCTCTTGTGGGCAGCTGCCTCTGCCTCCATAGCTCTCTTGTGGGCAGCCTCTTCCCTTGCATGTTCTGC
>NW_020674720.1:1392-2774 GCF_002925995.2 Terrapene triunguis
CCCCCCCCTCTGGGGCTTTTAGCACAAGATTCCTTCTCACTGCTAACCAACCCTGGGACAGATTCTGCCACACTAAAGAAATCATTCCCCAGTAGAAACGGTGCAAAGTTGTGTGCCACCGTTGCAACAGTCAGCTCAGCCTGCAAATCCTGAGTTTGCATGTGTACTTTAGCTAAAGGTGCAAGGACTTTGTAACCCCCTACCAGCTCTAATTCTGCCATTTTACCTGGCAACAAATCCTTTTCCTGGATCAGGTCCCTCCTGACCACAGAAATCTCAGCACCCGTGTCCCTTAATCCAAGAAGCATTTGACCATTTAATCTAACAGCATGCATATGCTCATTGCTTGGTTGTGTGGAAGCAAGCTTTACAAATCCCGTGTGGAAAGAGGCCACAGCCTGGCTCTGAGAAGCCCCAGCTTCATGTGTTACTTGTTGCCTGCTTCCACTCAGCAAGGGACACTTATTCCTCAGGTGCTCAGTGGACTTACAATGATAGCACCTCTTGGGCTCCTCTGCTTGCACAGGAAATTTGGGACGAGTACCAGGGGAATGGGGAGGTGACCGCCCAGCCTCCTTTTTCCCAGACCCAGGGGTAAAACGGTGATTCTGCTTTCCCCCAACCTTATACCCCTCCACCAGTGGTTTATGTTTGATCGCAGCTTGTGCTTGTTCATAAGAGTCAGCATACTCAGCTAATTCACCCACTGCATTTACCTTTTTGTCCCACAAATACTGTTTTACCTCATCACTGCACATACTCAGGAAGTGTTCCTGAGTAACCAGATCACACATCCCTTCAAAGCTGGTAATGCCTCTCCCCCGCACCCATTTATCTACCAAATCTCTCATTTCATTGGCATAAGCCACATTACTTAATCCAGATCCCCTCTTAAGGTTTCTGAATTTAACCCTGTAGGTTTCAGGTGTAACCTGAAACTGTTTCAAAACCAGTTCCTTAAATTTACCATAGTTTGAAGCATCATCAATAGGCATCTTATTGAATATGTCCAGAGCTCTGCCAGTCAATTTTGCTATCAATGTGGTCATCTTCTGATCTTCAGGGATGGCATGGAGGGTGCACAGTCTCTCAAAGGTGATGAAATATTCGGCGATATCGCTGGACTCGTCATACTGTGGACATAGTCGCTCCCATTTGTGGATTTTTGGGGAAGTGGAGCCAGCAGGGGGAGGGTTTTGTCTCCTCGACTCCATAACCGTCAGTTCATGTTTCTGGGCCTCCCTCTGGGCCTCCATAGCCCTTTCCTGGGCAGCTGCCTCTGCCTCCGCCCTCGCTGCCTCCACCTCCATAGCTCTCTTGTGGGCAGCTGCCTCTGCCTCCATAGCTCTCTTGTGGGCAGCCTCTTCCCTTGCATGTTCTGC
>NW_020674721.1:0-2345 GCF_002925995.2 Terrapene triunguis
AGCACCACACCGGTAGCATCTGACAACACTGGTGACCCCGACCGCTGATCTGGTGAGTAAGCGAAACTGCCGTGGTAAGAATCGCTATCTAACATGGCAGTAAACCTCGAGCTAGGGAACCCCCTAATCCCCTCCCTTATGATCCCCACGGAGTTTGATAATTGTTGGACCCGCTGGATTGCCAGTAAGGGGGGTCCATATGAATTTAAAAAAGAGAGTGGGGAAACATGGACTGGCTTATGTAGAGCGATGGTAGAAACCAAGGCTCTGAGAAACAGTAATAAAAGTAAAAAAGCAAGAATTCTGCAAATTATGTCTCTGGCAGTGAGATGGCTCAGACAGCATGGTGGAATGCTGGCCAAACAAGTTACAGAAAAAACAGGAGAAGTAGAAGAGTTTACCCGGGCAGTCGAGCACTGGAAAGCCCAAGCTCTGTTAGCAGGGCAACAGGCGGTCCAAACTCATGATATGCTCGAGCAAGTGAAGCAGGAAAATAAAAAATTAGAAACAGCTGTAGAAAACCTGCAAAAGCAAAAAGTGCCGTCCCCTGTTATAAATATTGGTGGTAAACAGCAAGCTTCAGGTAGCTACCCTGTGCCTAAAGAATGGGGACAGAAATGGAAAAAGGTGGTCCTAGTAAAATTAAAAGATGAAACGGGGTCCACTGCATTGCAACCACTACCTTATGATAAAAGCCAGGTTCCAGTTAAACTTAAACTGAGACCTAGACTGGTGCCTGTCAGAACGGGACAAGTAAGTGCACAGAAGGAAAGAGTAGCAAACAATACTTTCACAGAATTGGTAAATCAGATGACGGAAAATATGGAACAGTTCACAGAGCACATTAGGAGACAGGAGCTGCGACTCGATCGCAGGGGAGTAAATAAAAAAGAATTTCAAAGTAAAAAACCAAAATTGAGTGGGTTAACACCTAGAATTAATGCATTAACACATGGAGTTACCCAAAACCAGTTAACTGCAGCAAAAAAGGGCACTCCCGCCATCCATTTGGCATGCACACAAAAGCAACAGACATTGGGGGAACAAATTCAGGTTTTACAAGAGCAGGTAACTACCCCCATTCTCCTCTCAAAGCCAGGATAAAAAACAGGGGCGTGGTTCCTAGCTGTGCAAGTTCCCAATTGCTTTGACCCACGGAACCACACTCCACGCTCATATCTGAAAATAGAACATTCTTTCTCAAATATTTTTACATACCGGTTAAGTTTTGTCCTTTATATGCTTTCTTAGTTTGCTAAACTTGCTGCTGCTGCCTGTACTTTCAAATATCTTGATAAAGTTAATCTCTCTTGGCTCAGGTCTCGCTACCTTCCTAGATTGCTCTTCACCCCCCCCTTTCCCCCGCCTCTCCTCAATTCTGCTCTCTCTCTTTGTTTTAAAAAGTTAAAAGTTATAGTTTTTACAGAAACCTCCAAAAGATACAGCAATTGAAAACAGAATAAAACAAGAAACAGAAAGAAAACAAGGTAAAAACTTTACTTAAAATAAATCCAGTAAATTAAGTATTTTAACCCTTCAGAAATGCAACAGCTGAAATTATTCCTAACTTTCTTGAAAATATGGTTGCCAAGCAACAGAAATGCACACTCTGCTTCTAATCCTAACCACTCACTAATATTTGAAACATGGGCTTTTCTTATTTCCATATAGCAGAGTTTTAAAATAATGTTAAATATAAAGTAATGCAAAATTCCTTGTTACCAAATTAATACAATACATTTGGCAAATATTAATATATTTTTAACAATTTATGTAATAAGTTTTAAATAAGGTAATAATTTGTTTATTCAAATATAACCCTTTTTATTTTTTATTTTTGTTTATCTTACTTTATATAGTTATGAATAGAATTCTGGTGCCATTTGTTTTTAATTGTAAGTTTGTCCTGTATGTCATGTGTGTTGTCTTGTGTTGTATGTTGTGTGGGTCACGTGACTATTTTTTATTATTTTTATTTTGTTGCAACAAAAGTCAATTTTATACCCTTTTAAAAAATGTATGTATATGTGGTACCACACTATTTTAAGATCATGGTTGGGGTATAATCATGGTATTATTAGCGCCAATTTTTTGTGCAAAGTTCAAAAAGGTTTCAGTTACAAATATATGTACATATATTTCTGCCTATTTTAAGATCATGGTTGGGGTATAATCATGGTATTATTAGCGCCAATTTTTTGTGCAAAGTTCAAAAAGGTTTCAGTTACAAATATATGTACATATATTTCTGCCTCAACAAATAATGCAATTGCAAACAGAAAAATATTCTTTTATCAATCACAGTTTTTTGTTTTTTTAAGATTTTTTTTTTTTTTTTATTTGTT
>NW_020674721.1:2445-4759 GCF_002925995.2 Terrapene triunguis
TTTTTTTAAGATTTTTTTTTTTTTTTTATTTGTTATTCAAAGAAAAAATGTAAGGGAAAACCTCAACATTAAGGTAAAAGTAATATTAACAAAATGTTAATTTCTTGTTTGGGCTTTTTATAAACTTGTTTGCACTTTTAAATATAGTTATAAGAATGTCATAACCAAAATGTTTTAAAACAACAATTTATGCATAAAGCTAACCAAACAATTTCAACAGGTTTCCATGTTTTCAACAGGTTTCCACCTTTGGCTCCCAAACATAACAAAGCATCATGAAAGTATACCCTCAAATACCCTCAAAGTATTTGCATGTACCTGTATTTAAAATTTATTTTGGTTTAATTTTATAGTTGGTTTTATTTTTTATGCTTTTCTTTTGTTATGTTATGTTAATGGGAAGCAGTGGTTGTTAAAGTTGTGCTTCTAAACAGTTAACAAGAGTAAAATTGGTATCACAAGCAAATTAACTCTAAAAAGCTTGGTAAAAATTCTGTTAACTCCTCCTTTGCTGAAACAAATTGTTCAGCAAGGGAAAGCAATACACCTTCTCATGGAAGATTGTGAGCATTTATTTTAGCCGTTAAGCATTACATTTCGTATAAAAATATTAGTAATGCACTTCAAATAAAAATAAATGTCTATACAACAATTGCAAAAGTATAGCTTGTGTTATAAAAGGCTTGGTCCCTATTACATTGTTCTTATTACATTGTAAACAAACTAAGTTAAACTGTGTATTAAGTTTTGTTAACAAAAAACAAAAACAAAAATCCTTTATTATGTTAACTAACTAGCTGTTTAAGTTGCATCCCACAGACCAAAGACACCAGAAAATATCACACCCTGAAGACACCAAATGATATAAGTATACAGTGAAAAAACCCCCAAGCATCAAGAACAGAAAAATGAAGTGCTTTATAAATAAGAGACTGGTTAAATACACCTCTACCATATATGGACAATTAAGTTAACAATCAGCTAAAAAACACTAGCTGGACCAGAATAAGCCATCATTTAATTTCAACTTGGTTACTGTGTAAAAACAACTGTATTATTGCTGTACTACTGTATTATTATTGTACTGTTGTCTTATTGCTGTATTGTATTATTGCTGTACAACATTTACAATATGCATAACCTTGCTAAACTGTTTAACCAACACACAGGTAAAAATCAACAAATGGCAGCAAACAACGTGAAGGCAAACAAAAAACAAAGTGGTAAACAAACAAAAAGTTACATAGTAACTACAAATTGGGTAAACAAATTCTCTGTTAATACCAGTCATAATTTGGGTCAATGACACTGCATCCTAACTAAGGCACACATTATTTAAAACAATCTTGTTCAGTGTCTGGGTACCAATACTAAATCCTGACACAGCACTATTCGATACATTGGTTACTGTTCATTCAGTAGGTTATCTGGAAAACAGCCTCCATAAGAAACAACTGGATCTATGTCAACTACTGGTGTATCGCAAAGCCGCGCATCCAGTGGAACAAAGAAGCTAGCCACTTCTATTTCCTGCGCAGTAAAGCTTACCAGAGGGTGACAACCAGCCATAAGGGTAACCTATAACATGAATGAACAGTACTGTGTAGTAACTAATTACAATATATATATAAAGGCCTCAGTGGTAGTGTCACTACTCCAAATTTGTGTTTTTCTTCTCATATACATAGCACTGTGGGACACACCATCACAATCCCTATCCCAGTATTTCAAAACACTCAGCCCTCTACTAATGATGAGACAGGTGATAACTGGAATTGCCCTAATAGGAGTGTGTTTCTATCTGTGTTACCAAAGTAAAAGGACCAGAGTACAACACCAGACTGGAAAAACATGGTTATGCTTGGATATAAGGTGGTGTCATATGTACACGTACATACTATACATATATGCCCATACACACTACAAATATATATATGCCATATCCATATAATTCATATATATTAATTATTTGAAAGTGCCTCTAAGGCTAAATCATAATACTACATTCCTCAGTCATGGTCCCGGGCCTAACATTCCCAGGCCCACCATAAGGGACTGAAAATAAAATTGGATAATAAAATCTGTCCCTCAGTCGTACGAGGGAATGTGCAAACTAAAGAGACAGATGGGGCATAAGTGTATGGATGGTAAAATAAGGTAACCACGTAACAGTGTTTAGCACGCTGGGTTATCTTTAGTCCATGCATTATGCTTTTCCGGGACGATGGGTAAACATCCTCCCCTTAAAAAGACAAAAAGTGGGGGAATGTAGTAAGAGGAGGCCCTGAGAGATAAACCTTGGTATCAGAGGCCT
>NW_020674722.1:0-489 GCF_002925995.2 Terrapene triunguis
GCTGCCCTTTACTCATCCAGGAAGGATAATAACATTTCATTGCACTCGTGATTTGTAACCCCCATCCGCCCAAACTGGTCCTTTTGGCAAAGCCGCCCCATCATGCTGCGTAGCTAGGCGGAGTAGGCGAGTCTGTGCAAACAGGGTCTGTTCCTGAAGTCTTTCCACCAGCTCATCACTAGGTGTGAGGGGGGAGCTCGTTCAGATCCTGCTTACACTTAGTATTTAAAAACTCCTTATTGTCCCTACCTCTGCTGGACTTAGATTTCTCCTCCTGTCCCTTCCCTGATAGCTCAGATGAGGTGGCCGAGTGGTTAAGGTGATGCTGCTAATCGATTGTGCTCTGCATGTGTGGGTTTGAATCCCATCCTCATCGGAGGCCTTCAGGCTTCTCTCTTCCTTTACAAACAACCATCTTCCCCCTTTGGTACAATCACAGACCACACCATGTTGCTTCCTGCAAACAAAAGCAATCTCAGGAACTCAGAC
>NW_020674722.1:589-1416 GCF_002925995.2 Terrapene triunguis
AAATGTCTAAATACCAGATTTCTAAAAGAATTCTCTAGTCCTGGATTTCTTAGGGTATGTCTACACTACAGGATTAATCCGAATTTAGATAATTCGAATTTGGGAAACAGGTTGTATAAATTCGATTGTGCACGGCCACACTAAGCACATTAATTCGGTTTTTAACCACATTAATTCGGTGGTGTGCGGCCACACTACCCCATTACTTTAACCACAGTAATTCGGTGGTGTGCGGCCACACTAACCCTAATTCGAATTAACAAAATCGATTTAGGCGTTACTCCGCTCGTCGAGGTGGAGTACAGAAATCGATTTTAAGTGCCCTTTAATTCGAATTAACTGGCTCTGTAGTGTGGACGGGTGAAGGGTTAATTCGGATTAACGCAGCTAAATCCGAATTAAAGTCGTAGTGTAGACCAGGCCTTAGTTTTTATCTCAAAAGGTGCCATCCTCATAATTTCCGTTGTGGAAGCAGAAAAAGAACTGTCAGAAAAGAACTGCAATGCAAGACAGTTTGTTAGCAAGAGTCAGGCTAACTGTAGGCCTGATAACGCGAGATTTGTAGAAGCGAGGAATGTGAGAGGCGGGTGAGAACAACCCGGGACCGCCACAAATTATTAAAATGCCCCAGTCCTCAGCAAGGCCACGACAGTGACCCACGGTGAGAGTGTCTAGGCCAAGCTGTTGTGAGGGAGGCAAATCAAACATTTTCTCTCTGCTTCCCTTGACAAGGTCTGACTGGAAAACAAAATCCCCCAAACTGAAGATTTTCTGTTGAAAAACCAATACTAGTCTGCTTGGGGACTTTGATTTGAATGTATTATTAT
>NW_020674723.1:0-1844 GCF_002925995.2 Terrapene triunguis
AGATTGGGCCCAGTCCTGGGTTCAGCTTTAATGACTGAAGTGCCTCAGAAGGGTTAATTGCAAGGTGGGGGGGGGGGAAGAGGGGGGGATTGATCTGTCTTGGGGGGCGGAGTATTTTGAGGTGCTGCTGCAAATTCAAAGGGGGAAGGGTCCACAGACAAATTGGCTCGTTAGGGAATCAGCCAGTGCCTGGAAAAGGGCGGCTAACGAGGACCACCTCGCCCCCACCAATGGGGGAATTTATAAATAGATCAAAGGGTGGCTCCTTTCTTCTCTTCAGTGGGTCCCCCATGGGCTGCAGGTGGGGGGAGCACCTGGGACTAGCCGATGTTTTCCCTGCTTCGTTGGGGGGGGGGGTACAGATTAGAGGGGGTGACAGGGTAGGATTGGGGGCACCCAAACCTGGAGGGGTCTAGGAGGAAATGAATGGCCAGGATTCGGGGTGGGGACTGGCTGGTGAGGGGACAGGCTGAGATTGAGGGGCAGAGTAAAGGGGATTGTGCCTGCTAGCCAGGCATCTTGCAAAGCTGTAGTTGGGTGAACACAAAGGGGGGTGTCTCCATTTAAAAATGAAACAGGGAGGCTGCGTTGGGTGCTGGGGAGGTGCTGGGACAGAGCCACCCCCCCCTCAGGCTAAGTCGTTCCCTCTCCTCCTTGTCCAGTTGCGGAGTGTCCCTTGGGCCCGTGCTGGGGGCCGCTGGGGCCGCGTGATGTGATGCCTCGGCCGTGAGCCCGGAGCCATGCCGAGCCCGGAGAGAAAGGAGTTGGCAGAGGCTGTTGTCCGCCACCTGCGCCGCGCCGGCGTGAGGCTCAAGCGCTGGAAGCCCACCCTGAGCGACTCACCCGTAAGTGGGGGAGGAGTGGGCCCCCTCTGGCCTCCAGGCCGCTGCAGCTGGGGTGGAGCCCGTTGTAGACCCAGCCAGCCCTGGGATGGAGCCGGGCGGTTTCATTAACAGGGGAGGCGTGTGTGTGATCTGATTGTCGGGACTCCTGGGTTCCCCTTCCAGCTTGGGAAGAGGGAGTGGGGCCTAGTAGTTGGAACCGGAGGGGCAGGGGAACCAGGACTCCTGGGTTTCGTTCCCAGCTCTGGTTGGGCAAAGTGGGTGCACCTTTATGCCTCAGTTTCCCCACCTGCCATGGAAATGGGGGGCCCCCCTTTTGCGAAGCGCTTTGCCAAGCTGCCCCCCCACCCCCTGAACCAGCTGGGCTCTGCCTTGGGGCGTCCTGGGAGTTCAGCGCCGGGGGAGGCCCGCCCCCCCGGTAACCAGGTCACGCTGGCAGCGGTTCCCTTATTGTGGGTGCCGAGTGCGCGAAACAGGATGTGTCGCTCTGCACTTCAAAGCAGCAGCAGCGTCTCTGACCCTATTTCTCCCCTTGTAAGCCCTGCCCTGCTGCCTAGCCCCACAGGCATGGAGCCCCTTCCCCCCCCCCCGGGGAGAGGCCTTTGAGCGCTCTGCCCTGGGGGCTGCACTGGCTTTCCCCGGAGAGGGCAGATATTGGTGGGGGGACCGGGCGTGAGGGGACCCCCTTTTATCTTCAGCTCTGTGTGAGGTTTCACTGCGGGGCGTTGGGATGAACCGAGCTGCCTTCTGCTGACTCCAATCAGACCGGCTCCTCTGTGTCACATACGCCCTCTACTGTCCGCAGCTCGGGGCGGGGGGGAGTCTTCTTTAGGCCGGGGGCAATGGGTCAGCTGGCAGGGCTGCTCTTGGCCACAGCTCTTCCACGCTGGCCGCGTGGGTGCCGACCCCATCCTCTGCCCTCCAGTCTGATGCCCAGAGGCTGTGGTGATGGGCACCGGGGGGGGGGGGGGGGGGGGGGGGGCCGGGGGGGGGGGCGGGGGG
>NW_020674723.1:1944-2472 GCF_002925995.2 Terrapene triunguis
GGGGGGGCAAGCCGGACAGCTCAGAGCTGTGGCCCAGTGCCAAGTCCTGTCTCTTCTCTCTCTCCTCTCTCAGTGCCAGGAGAAATCTCCCCTGGCGTCACCCGCCGGCCCGTTCGGGACCCCGCTGCACGCGCTGCCCCTCTCGGAGAGCGTGGAGGGAGTACCGCGGTGAGCAGGGGGGTTGGATCTGAGGGGGGGGCGAAGGGAGAGCTTGGCACCAGCCGGCACCGCTATTGGATCCGGATCTCAGGAAACGCACCTCCAATAACTTCATGGCTGGGCTGGAGGGGGGGGGTACAGACCCTCCCTGCCCAGCTTACAATGGCCCCGCAATGGCCCCGCCCCTGTGTTTGGTAGCCCTGGGCCCACCTCGTTTGAAGCATCAGGGACAGCCACACAGGGTGTGGGTTGGTTGGGGGGGGGGGGCTCGTCCTCAGACCCCCCCCGCCCCCTGCGGGGGCAGAGCTGTGGTGGGGTCCAGCCCCTTGCTCACAGAGACCCCCCGCTGCGGGGGTGTCGGTAGAGAGC
>NW_020674724.1:0-746 GCF_002925995.2 Terrapene triunguis
CTCTCTCTCTTCCCTTGTTTAGTGGTCAAAGCAATAGCTCTGGGGAGAACAGCACTTAAACAAACAAACAAACAAATTGCCCTAAAGCCGGCCCTGGAGCTCCCACAGCCGGTGTGCTCTGGGGGAACATGTCTAAGCATTTGGGACTCAGGAAAGCTGAGGCACTGGTTCTGAGATCTAGGCAGCTGGACTTGGGATCCCACTGCCCAAGAAAAGGGTGTCAGACATGGGTTGTGCCCAGGGGGGACAGCACCTGAGTTGTAGAGCTAGGAGCATTGACCAGTCACTGTGTGCACCAGGGGGCTTACAAGCATGTGGGATCCAATGGTTGGATCCAATCACAACAGACTGGGGTTTGTCCCAAGAGTGGGACAGAGACAGGTTGTGGTGCTATGCACAAATTTGCTCATATAGTCACCTACTTTGCAAAGAACTATGATCCCTGCTGCTAACGACCTTCCGCGAGGTGCAGCATCCTAGAGTTAAAGAGGGAACTAGCACTGGCTGAACTGGTAACAGAGGACCCTTTAAGCTTCAAAAACAAAGAAACCTGATTAGGATGGATGCCACATATGCACACATCCTGGAGTCTCTTGCAGCAGCAGGTTTAGCCCCCTTTGCAAACACACCCACAGAAGAGCAGGTTTTTTATTATTTCATTTTATGTTCTTTCAAATTAGGGAGTTTGGCATGTATTCCCTTGTTATGTCTCAAGTATCTAGCAATGCCCTATTACTATCTTCTAT
>NW_020674724.1:756-1502 GCF_002925995.2 Terrapene triunguis
CTCTCTCTCTTCCCTTGTTTAGTGGTCAAAGCAATAGCTCTGGGGAGAACAGCACTTAAACAAACAAACAAACAAATTGCCCTAAAGCCGGCCCTGGAGCTCCCACAGCCGGTGTGCTCTGGGGGAACATGTCTAAGCATTTGGGACTCAGGAAAGCTGAGGCACTGGTTCTGAGATCTAGGCAGCTGGACTTGGGATCCCACTGCCCAAGAAAAGGGTGTCAGACATGGGTTGTGCCCAGGGGGGACAGCACCTGAGTTGTAGAGCTAGGAGCATTGACCAGTCACTGTGTGCACCAGGGGGCTTACAAGCATGTGGGATCCAATGGTTGGATCCAATCACAACAGACTGGGGTTTGTCCCAAGAGTGGGACAGAGACAGGTTGTGGTGCTATGCACAAATTTGCTCATATAGTCACCTACTTTGCAAAGAACTATGATCCCTGCTGCTAACGACCTTCCGCGAGGTGCAGCATCCTAGAGTTAAAGAGGGAACTAGCACTGGCTGAACTGGTAACAGAGGACCCTTTAAGCTTCAAAAACAAAGAAACCTGATTAGGATGGATGCCACATATGCACACATCCTGGAGTCTCTTGCAGCAGCAGGTTTAGCCCCCTTTGCAAACACACCCACAGAAGAGCAGGTTTTTTATTATTTCATTTTATGTTCTTTCAAATTAGGGAGTTTGGCATGTATTCCCTTGTTATGTCTCAAGTATCTAGCAATGCCCTATTACTATCTTCTAT
>NW_020674725.1:0-1384 GCF_002925995.2 Terrapene triunguis
TTTTTGGGTAAACTTGCAGTTTTGGGACAAGTGATTCAGACCCTGGGTCTGTGTTGAAGGGGACTGGAGTGTCTAATTCAGCAAGACTGGGTGCTGGAGTCCTGAGCTGGCAGGGAAAACAGAAGCAGGGGTAGTCTTGGCACATCGGGTGGCAGCTCCCAAGGGGGTTTCTGTGATCCAACCCGTCACAGTGGCGTAGTCGGCAGAATCTGTGCACAGCTGATTGCTTTGAGATACTGGTAGTGATTTTAAGTGAGTTTTAAGTGTGGTGGCTGGAGAACAGACAAAGTGGTTACTGGTTTGTTATTTTCTGTTTGCTTATTTCGGGAAAGGGAAGTAGGGACAGAAAAGGAAGCAAAATAAGTAAGAATGAAGATCAAAAGAAGCTAAAACTACACAAGTTGCAAATTGCCCAGAAAGACTGAACAATGGGTGCTGGGAATGTCTCTGTTAGCTAAGAAGCCCCTGAGCTGAGTAAATCTCAGTTTCAGTGAACTGCAGATGGGTGTGGCCCAACCTCTGTCTGTGCTGAAGCTGACTGGAGTGTCTAACCTAGCAAGACAGGAGTGGAGGGGTGCCTGTTCTGGCAGGAGGGTGTTCTCTGTGGCATCCCAGCTCATCAAGTGATGGTCTCAAGGGAAGACAAATGGAAATTGATGTACAATTTGCCTGGGAAAAGGCAGACCTGGGAAAAGAAAAGGCTGCCCACCAGCCTGGACTTAAGAGACAAAGCAAGTAAGACCCAGAAGCATGACCTGGCTGTAATGGAGTGGAAGAGGTGCACAGAGACATGTATCCTGGAGCTGGAAGTTGGGGTCCTGGTGACTGCTGCGGTGAAAACAAACCCCAAGGACTCTAGCTGGAAGCAAACCCAACCTGAGTGAAAGGGAGGGGATTTTGCTGGCCAGCGAAAGGTCTCTCATAGCTTGGAGCTGTGAGCCTATAGCTGGATCAGGGTCTCTTTCCCTTTTGGGGGACACAGGAGTGTCTGCCCCATAGGGGAGCCCAAAAACAAATTTTAGGTATACTGCCTCCGCCATGGTCAGTGTCCAAGTCTCTGGCAGTAAGTTCAGGAGGAGGGTGTGACGTTGTGCAGTCTACATGGTTTTATAAAAATATAATAATAAGTCAATATAATGAAACTGGGATAGATTTAGAGAAAATACGGTAATAAGTGATATAATGTAACTGGGATATGCTTCATGCAAAAGGTCTCTTGTAAGGTATCATTACAAAGTGCATAATCTACTGAGTATGATCATCTAATTTGTATAAATGTACCACTCTTGTATCTAAAACTAGAAATATAAAATGTAACTCTGAGGGCCTATTGTAATTATGTAAAGTGTGGGCCATTAATGATGGTTTGGAATCTTGATGACTC
>NW_020674725.1:1394-2778 GCF_002925995.2 Terrapene triunguis
TTTTTGGGTAAACTTGCAGTTTTGGGACAAGTGATTCAGACCCTGGGTCTGTGTTGAAGGGGACTGGAGTGTCTAATTCAGCAAGACTGGGTGCTGGAGTCCTGAGCTGGCAGGGAAAACAGAAGCAGGGGTAGTCTTGGCACATCGGGTGGCAGCTCCCAAGGGGGTTTCTGTGATCCAACCCGTCACAGTGGCGTAGTCGGCAGAATCTGTGCACAGCTGATTGCTTTGAGATACTGGTAGTGATTTTAAGTGAGTTTTAAGTGTGGTGGCTGGAGAACAGACAAAGTGGTTACTGGTTTGTTATTTTCTGTTTGCTTATTTCGGGAAAGGGAAGTAGGGACAGAAAAGGAAGCAAAATAAGTAAGAATGAAGATCAAAAGAAGCTAAAACTACACAAGTTGCAAATTGCCCAGAAAGACTGAACAATGGGTGCTGGGAATGTCTCTGTTAGCTAAGAAGCCCCTGAGCTGAGTAAATCTCAGTTTCAGTGAACTGCAGATGGGTGTGGCCCAACCTCTGTCTGTGCTGAAGCTGACTGGAGTGTCTAACCTAGCAAGACAGGAGTGGAGGGGTGCCTGTTCTGGCAGGAGGGTGTTCTCTGTGGCATCCCAGCTCATCAAGTGATGGTCTCAAGGGAAGACAAATGGAAATTGATGTACAATTTGCCTGGGAAAAGGCAGACCTGGGAAAAGAAAAGGCTGCCCACCAGCCTGGACTTAAGAGACAAAGCAAGTAAGACCCAGAAGCATGACCTGGCTGTAATGGAGTGGAAGAGGTGCACAGAGACATGTATCCTGGAGCTGGAAGTTGGGGTCCTGGTGACTGCTGCGGTGAAAACAAACCCCAAGGACTCTAGCTGGAAGCAAACCCAACCTGAGTGAAAGGGAGGGGATTTTGCTGGCCAGCGAAAGGTCTCTCATAGCTTGGAGCTGTGAGCCTATAGCTGGATCAGGGTCTCTTTCCCTTTTGGGGGACACAGGAGTGTCTGCCCCATAGGGGAGCCCAAAAACAAATTTTAGGTATACTGCCTCCGCCATGGTCAGTGTCCAAGTCTCTGGCAGTAAGTTCAGGAGGAGGGTGTGACGTTGTGCAGTCTACATGGTTTTATAAAAATATAATAATAAGTCAATATAATGAAACTGGGATAGATTTAGAGAAAATACGGTAATAAGTGATATAATGTAACTGGGATATGCTTCATGCAAAAGGTCTCTTGTAAGGTATCATTACAAAGTGCATAATCTACTGAGTATGATCATCTAATTTGTATAAATGTACCACTCTTGTATCTAAAACTAGAAATATAAAATGTAACTCTGAGGGCCTATTGTAATTATGTAAAGTGTGGGCCATTAATGATGGTTTGGAATCTTGATGACTC
>NW_020674726.1:0-4612 GCF_002925995.2 Terrapene triunguis
CACAGAATCAGGGTAACAAAACTTTATTCTTCCTGCCCCAATAATAGAGAAACTGGGGATCCCACACCAGCCAAAGTAACCACTTTCAGTTGCTGTGTTTCCTGCCAGGCAAGTGGGTGTGCCTATGCAAACAAGATCAGTCCCTGGAGTTCTTTTCCACACTCGCCATAATTCACCACCAGATGTCAGGGTAGAGCTCATCCTGACTCTGCTTACATCCTCCCCCCAGCCGAGAATTTGTCGTCCCGACAAATCACACTCCCTATTATACCAACTCACTGGTTCCCTCCAAAGGGCCTCAGATAGCCCACTTTAGCTTCCACAAGCCTGTGTGCTAAACATATTGGTTCCTCACTAGTCACCCCAGGTGCATCATAAGTCAACCGTTTTACTGGTCTTATTACCCTGTCTCGTCTATTGAGACTCTCTGTTACCGTGGTAGAGTGGACAGCCTCTTGAACGACAGATGGGGAGGTTTCCTTTGAGGGCCCCTCGGCTACTGGCATAGGCTCCTGCAGTTCTAGTTCTAACAGTGGAGGGTCCAAGGTGCCCAGGACATCCTCCACCTGTATGTCTCCACTGTCCAATAACCTGTGTGTGTCATCACATGGGGGTCCCACCAGTGGCCCAGGGGTGTCAGGAATGGGCCTAAATACTTCTGCCATGGGGTTTAGGGCGGAAGAGGAGGAGCTCTCTTTTGATGCTGATCGAGACTGAAATCTTGTCTCCATCCCAGGATACACCATGGTTGTGTCTTCCTCCTCAGACTCACTCTCGCGTGTGCTGCATAGGGGTAGGTTAGCTGCAGGGGGCTGGCTGTCCACGTTGGAGGGCAGCTTTGGTCCAGCACCTTCGTTCCGCCCGGTTGCCCTGTTGTGGCCCATCTCATACGGGGTGTCTACCAATTCCCTCACAGGGAGCAAAAGGTTTCTATGCACTGTCTTTGTCTGCCCTGGACCATCTTCAGGTTTGATCTTGTAGACCGGCAGGTCTCCCAGCTTTTCCATCACCAAGTAAGGTATTGCCTTCCATCTGTCAGCTATCTTGTGTTTGCCAGTAATACCCAAATTTCGCAGCAGGACTCTGTCCCCCGGCTGGAGTTCTTGCAGACGTACCCTAGCATCATATCGATGTTTGTTCCGGTCTGCGTTCTTCCGAGCCGCAGATGTAGCTAAGTGATAAGCATCCCGCAGCTTTTCTCTTAGTCGGGATACATATTGCTGATGAGTTTCATAGCTATCTCCATCCTCTGATACACCAAAGCACAGGTCTATGGGTAATCTTGGTTCTCGCCCAAACATTAAGAGATATGGGGTGACTCCTGTAGCATCATTCTTTGTGGCATTGTAGGCGTGCACCAGAAATGCGACATGTTGGCTCCAGGTTGCCTTCTGCTCTGGCCGCAAAGTCCCCAACATATCTAATAGGGTTCGGTTGAACCTCTCTGGCTGTGGATCACCTTGAGGGTGATAAGGCGTTGTCCTAGACTTTTTAATTCCCGCTATCCTCAGCACCTCCTTCAGAAGGTGACTCTCAAAGTCCCGCCCCTGATCCGAGTGTATCCGGGCTGGAAATCCATAAACTGAGAAATATTTCTCCCACAGTACTCGAGCAACAGTGGTGGCCCTCTGATCACGTGTGGGATATGCCTGGGCATATCGCGTATAATGGTCAGTCACTACTAGAATGTTCCCAATATTTCTCTTGTCTACTTCTAAAGACAAGAAGTCAATGCATACCAGCTCCAGAGGTTTGTTGCTGGTGATGTTCTTCAGATATGCAGCCCTCGTGGGCAGAGTTTTCCTTTGAACACATCGAGCGCAGGTCTCACATTTCCTGCGAACATCTTCAGCCATCCGAGGCCAATAGAACCTACTACGAAGAAGTTCCAGGGTCCTCTCCATCCCTAAATGTCCAAAGTCATCATGCAGGGCCCTCATGGCCAGGGCTCTGTACTCTTTTGGCAGCACTAGCTGTGCTCGTTGCTTTTGTAAAGGGTCTGTGGTCACTCGGTGTAGCACTCCCTGAATCAGTTTCAGTTTGGTCCATTCTCTCAATAGTAGTTTACCCTCCGGGTTAGGTGGGACAACCACAGCTGGGCTTCGCCCCTCCCTTTTGGCAAGTAGTGTATCACGAATGTCAATATCTTGCAGCTGGGCTTCCTGCCAGTCCGCCGCATTGAGCATGGGCAAAGGAGATTGGTCCAACGCAATATAGTTCACTGAAGCAGAAGGCACGCATTCAGGGGGCAGGCCCAAAGCTTCTGCAGCACATCCATGAAGACTTTCATGGGACTCTGGCTCCCGGCGACTCACACTGCAAATAGCCCTCACTCCATCTGTGGGTATCACAGCAACTCCTGGTGCCTGTGGACGCCTGGACAATGCATCTGCATCTACATTGCTTCTCCCTGATCGGTATTGAATGCTGAAGTCATAGCTAGCCAAAGCGGCCACCCATCTTTGCCCTGTAGCATCCAGCTTAGCACTTGTTAACACATAGGTCAGTGGGTTGTTGTCTGTCCACACCTGGAACTGAGCACCATATAAGTAGTCCCGAAATTTCTCAGTGATGGCCCATTTCAAGGCCAAGAACTCCAGCTTGTGGGTGGGATAGCGAGTTTCACTATCAGACAGTCCTCGGCTGGCAAAGGCTACAGGTTTACGTTTTCCTTCCAGTTCCTGGTACAGTACTGCTCCCAGACCCTCCAAACTGGCATCAGTATGCAGGATAAATGGTTTGCTTGGGTCAGCAAAGACTAGGACTGGAGCATGAGTTAGGCAAGTAATGATTTCTCGAAAAGCCCTTTCACATCTCTCATCCCACCGTGGCCCAAATGGTTCGAAGGGGCCATAGTGTCTTTGCACAGGAGGCTTTGGGGACCTCCCCTTATTCTTGGTCTTAGATTTGTTCCTGCTGGACTGGTATCCCCTGGTAAGATCATTCAGAGGTTTTACAATCGTAGCATAGTTTTTCACAAATCTGCGGTAGTAGCCACTAAACCCAAGAAAGGTCTTGAGTTCTCTGTAGTTACTTGGACATGGCCATGTAGTGAGTGCTTCTATTTTATCGGGATCAGTACTCACACCCTCTTGGGACACGATGTGACCCACATACTTCACTGAGGTCCTGCAGAACTGGCATTTGTCAATTGAAAGCTTCAAACCATAATCCTCTAACCTATCAAGCACTTTAAGAAGTCTTTCTTCATGCTCCTCCAAGGTTCTTCCAAACACAATCAGGTCATCCAAATAAACTAACACTTGCAGTAAATTCATGTCTCCCACAACTTTCTCCATAAGACGTTGAAATGTGGCAGGTGCTCCAGAAATCCCTTGGGGCATGCGTTCAAACTGATAAAACCCTAATGGGCAGAGGAAGGCTGTCTTCTCCTTATCTTCTTCACCCAGAGGGATCTGGTAGTATCCACTCCGAAGATCCAACACAGAGAACCACTGGCTTCCTAGCAAACAGTCTAAGGCATCTTGTACTCGGGGCATTGTGTACTGGTCAACCACAGTACGGCGGTTGAGGGTGCGGTAGTCAATACACATCCGGATTTTCCCATTCTTTTTACGGACCACCACAATGGGTGAGGCGTATGGGCTGCGGGACTCTGTAATGATGCCATTCGCAGCCAGCTCCTGAAGATGTTGTCGCACATCTTCCATCTCGGAGACGGCAATCCTCCTAGATCTCTCCCTGAAAGGTCGAGAGTCATGTAGTCTGATGTTGTGCTCTACTCCTTTTGCACATCCCACATCCCACTCATGCAATGAGAACACCTTGGATCTTTCACAAAGTTTCCTCCTCAGGCGATCTTTCCACTCCTCGGACAACAGTGAATCTCCAAAGTCAAACTTTGCTGGGTCTATTGTCGGAACTTGAGTCTCACACTGAGGTTTTACAATTGATTCAGGCTCGAAGAGGTCTGCTATCTTTTGTCCTTGCTTCACAACAACATCTCGACTTGTTTCATTAGCAATCAGTATAGTCACCTTTTCCTGGGCTTCAGCAGGTAGGGTTATGACTCCACTGAGGACCAGCACTCCCTCCGGGAGCTCTCCTTCAACTGGCTGCTCTACCATTGCTAATGCCCCTTTACTGCCTTTCAGCCGGGTACTCATGACAAGCACTTCCTGCTCTGTCCTTGCAGGCACTACTAAGGGGGTTGTGCCCATGTACTTCAGCGCCCCAATCGGTAGCTCAGATGTCTCCTTTTTAGCACCCTCAATCTTCCTATAGGCTTCAGCACAAAGCGTATGGATCATCAGGGTATTCAGGTACTGGTCCCCAGCCTGTCGTCTGCAATAGTCCGCGAGCACCTTGAAGAGACTGGAGTTGGTCCCTATCAGCACAGACACGTCAAAGGTCCCTTTAGGGTCAGGGCATATTAATGCAGCTGTGTCCACCTCTTCTCTTACCCCAGCAATTTGGGCTGTGTCCTTTCCCTTTGGTTCTTGAATCCAGCAACCCAAAAATCACCCAGAGTCCCCAAAGTCCAACATCCCCAGAGTCTCTGGGGTCCAGCAACCACCCAAAGTCCCAAAAGTCCAACAACCCCCAAAGTCTCTGCCCCTGGTCAGTGCAGCCCCAGAGTAAAGGGGGGGGG
>NW_020674726.1:4622-9234 GCF_002925995.2 Terrapene triunguis
CACAGAATCAGGGTAACAAAACTTTATTCTTCCTGCCCCAATAATAGAGAAACTGGGGATCCCACACCAGCCAAAGTAACCACTTTCAGTTGCTGTGTTTCCTGCCAGGCAAGTGGGTGTGCCTATGCAAACAAGATCAGTCCCTGGAGTTCTTTTCCACACTCGCCATAATTCACCACCAGATGTCAGGGTAGAGCTCATCCTGACTCTGCTTACATCCTCCCCCCAGCCGAGAATTTGTCGTCCCGACAAATCACACTCCCTATTATACCAACTCACTGGTTCCCTCCAAAGGGCCTCAGATAGCCCACTTTAGCTTCCACAAGCCTGTGTGCTAAACATATTGGTTCCTCACTAGTCACCCCAGGTGCATCATAAGTCAACCGTTTTACTGGTCTTATTACCCTGTCTCGTCTATTGAGACTCTCTGTTACCGTGGTAGAGTGGACAGCCTCTTGAACGACAGATGGGGAGGTTTCCTTTGAGGGCCCCTCGGCTACTGGCATAGGCTCCTGCAGTTCTAGTTCTAACAGTGGAGGGTCCAAGGTGCCCAGGACATCCTCCACCTGTATGTCTCCACTGTCCAATAACCTGTGTGTGTCATCACATGGGGGTCCCACCAGTGGCCCAGGGGTGTCAGGAATGGGCCTAAATACTTCTGCCATGGGGTTTAGGGCGGAAGAGGAGGAGCTCTCTTTTGATGCTGATCGAGACTGAAATCTTGTCTCCATCCCAGGATACACCATGGTTGTGTCTTCCTCCTCAGACTCACTCTCGCGTGTGCTGCATAGGGGTAGGTTAGCTGCAGGGGGCTGGCTGTCCACGTTGGAGGGCAGCTTTGGTCCAGCACCTTCGTTCCGCCCGGTTGCCCTGTTGTGGCCCATCTCATACGGGGTGTCTACCAATTCCCTCACAGGGAGCAAAAGGTTTCTATGCACTGTCTTTGTCTGCCCTGGACCATCTTCAGGTTTGATCTTGTAGACCGGCAGGTCTCCCAGCTTTTCCATCACCAAGTAAGGTATTGCCTTCCATCTGTCAGCTATCTTGTGTTTGCCAGTAATACCCAAATTTCGCAGCAGGACTCTGTCCCCCGGCTGGAGTTCTTGCAGACGTACCCTAGCATCATATCGATGTTTGTTCCGGTCTGCGTTCTTCCGAGCCGCAGATGTAGCTAAGTGATAAGCATCCCGCAGCTTTTCTCTTAGTCGGGATACATATTGCTGATGAGTTTCATAGCTATCTCCATCCTCTGATACACCAAAGCACAGGTCTATGGGTAATCTTGGTTCTCGCCCAAACATTAAGAGATATGGGGTGACTCCTGTAGCATCATTCTTTGTGGCATTGTAGGCGTGCACCAGAAATGCGACATGTTGGCTCCAGGTTGCCTTCTGCTCTGGCCGCAAAGTCCCCAACATATCTAATAGGGTTCGGTTGAACCTCTCTGGCTGTGGATCACCTTGAGGGTGATAAGGCGTTGTCCTAGACTTTTTAATTCCCGCTATCCTCAGCACCTCCTTCAGAAGGTGACTCTCAAAGTCCCGCCCCTGATCCGAGTGTATCCGGGCTGGAAATCCATAAACTGAGAAATATTTCTCCCACAGTACTCGAGCAACAGTGGTGGCCCTCTGATCACGTGTGGGATATGCCTGGGCATATCGCGTATAATGGTCAGTCACTACTAGAATGTTCCCAATATTTCTCTTGTCTACTTCTAAAGACAAGAAGTCAATGCATACCAGCTCCAGAGGTTTGTTGCTGGTGATGTTCTTCAGATATGCAGCCCTCGTGGGCAGAGTTTTCCTTTGAACACATCGAGCGCAGGTCTCACATTTCCTGCGAACATCTTCAGCCATCCGAGGCCAATAGAACCTACTACGAAGAAGTTCCAGGGTCCTCTCCATCCCTAAATGTCCAAAGTCATCATGCAGGGCCCTCATGGCCAGGGCTCTGTACTCTTTTGGCAGCACTAGCTGTGCTCGTTGCTTTTGTAAAGGGTCTGTGGTCACTCGGTGTAGCACTCCCTGAATCAGTTTCAGTTTGGTCCATTCTCTCAATAGTAGTTTACCCTCCGGGTTAGGTGGGACAACCACAGCTGGGCTTCGCCCCTCCCTTTTGGCAAGTAGTGTATCACGAATGTCAATATCTTGCAGCTGGGCTTCCTGCCAGTCCGCCGCATTGAGCATGGGCAAAGGAGATTGGTCCAACGCAATATAGTTCACTGAAGCAGAAGGCACGCATTCAGGGGGCAGGCCCAAAGCTTCTGCAGCACATCCATGAAGACTTTCATGGGACTCTGGCTCCCGGCGACTCACACTGCAAATAGCCCTCACTCCATCTGTGGGTATCACAGCAACTCCTGGTGCCTGTGGACGCCTGGACAATGCATCTGCATCTACATTGCTTCTCCCTGATCGGTATTGAATGCTGAAGTCATAGCTAGCCAAAGCGGCCACCCATCTTTGCCCTGTAGCATCCAGCTTAGCACTTGTTAACACATAGGTCAGTGGGTTGTTGTCTGTCCACACCTGGAACTGAGCACCATATAAGTAGTCCCGAAATTTCTCAGTGATGGCCCATTTCAAGGCCAAGAACTCCAGCTTGTGGGTGGGATAGCGAGTTTCACTATCAGACAGTCCTCGGCTGGCAAAGGCTACAGGTTTACGTTTTCCTTCCAGTTCCTGGTACAGTACTGCTCCCAGACCCTCCAAACTGGCATCAGTATGCAGGATAAATGGTTTGCTTGGGTCAGCAAAGACTAGGACTGGAGCATGAGTTAGGCAAGTAATGATTTCTCGAAAAGCCCTTTCACATCTCTCATCCCACCGTGGCCCAAATGGTTCGAAGGGGCCATAGTGTCTTTGCACAGGAGGCTTTGGGGACCTCCCCTTATTCTTGGTCTTAGATTTGTTCCTGCTGGACTGGTATCCCCTGGTAAGATCATTCAGAGGTTTTACAATCGTAGCATAGTTTTTCACAAATCTGCGGTAGTAGCCACTAAACCCAAGAAAGGTCTTGAGTTCTCTGTAGTTACTTGGACATGGCCATGTAGTGAGTGCTTCTATTTTATCGGGATCAGTACTCACACCCTCTTGGGACACGATGTGACCCACATACTTCACTGAGGTCCTGCAGAACTGGCATTTGTCAATTGAAAGCTTCAAACCATAATCCTCTAACCTATCAAGCACTTTAAGAAGTCTTTCTTCATGCTCCTCCAAGGTTCTTCCAAACACAATCAGGTCATCCAAATAAACTAACACTTGCAGTAAATTCATGTCTCCCACAACTTTCTCCATAAGACGTTGAAATGTGGCAGGTGCTCCAGAAATCCCTTGGGGCATGCGTTCAAACTGATAAAACCCTAATGGGCAGAGGAAGGCTGTCTTCTCCTTATCTTCTTCACCCAGAGGGATCTGGTAGTATCCACTCCGAAGATCCAACACAGAGAACCACTGGCTTCCTAGCAAACAGTCTAAGGCATCTTGTACTCGGGGCATTGTGTACTGGTCAACCACAGTACGGCGGTTGAGGGTGCGGTAGTCAATACACATCCGGATTTTCCCATTCTTTTTACGGACCACCACAATGGGTGAGGCGTATGGGCTGCGGGACTCTGTAATGATGCCATTCGCAGCCAGCTCCTGAAGATGTTGTCGCACATCTTCCATCTCGGAGACGGCAATCCTCCTAGATCTCTCCCTGAAAGGTCGAGAGTCATGTAGTCTGATGTTGTGCTCTACTCCTTTTGCACATCCCACATCCCACTCATGCAATGAGAACACCTTGGATCTTTCACAAAGTTTCCTCCTCAGGCGATCTTTCCACTCCTCGGACAACAGTGAATCTCCAAAGTCAAACTTTGCTGGGTCTATTGTCGGAACTTGAGTCTCACACTGAGGTTTTACAATTGATTCAGGCTCGAAGAGGTCTGCTATCTTTTGTCCTTGCTTCACAACAACATCTCGACTTGTTTCATTAGCAATCAGTATAGTCACCTTTTCCTGGGCTTCAGCAGGTAGGGTTATGACTCCACTGAGGACCAGCACTCCCTCCGGGAGCTCTCCTTCAACTGGCTGCTCTACCATTGCTAATGCCCCTTTACTGCCTTTCAGCCGGGTACTCATGACAAGCACTTCCTGCTCTGTCCTTGCAGGCACTACTAAGGGGGTTGTGCCCATGTACTTCAGCGCCCCAATCGGTAGCTCAGATGTCTCCTTTTTAGCACCCTCAATCTTCCTATAGGCTTCAGCACAAAGCGTATGGATCATCAGGGTATTCAGGTACTGGTCCCCAGCCTGTCGTCTGCAATAGTCCGCGAGCACCTTGAAGAGACTGGAGTTGGTCCCTATCAGCACAGACACGTCAAAGGTCCCTTTAGGGTCAGGGCATATTAATGCAGCTGTGTCCACCTCTTCTCTTACCCCAGCAATTTGGGCTGTGTCCTTTCCCTTTGGTTCTTGAATCCAGCAACCCAAAAATCACCCAGAGTCCCCAAAGTCCAACATCCCCAGAGTCTCTGGGGTCCAGCAACCACCCAAAGTCCCAAAAGTCCAACAACCCCCAAAGTCTCTGCCCCTGGTCAGTGCAGCCCCAGAGTAAAGGGGGGGGG
>NW_020674727.1:0-4726 GCF_002925995.2 Terrapene triunguis
GGGGGGGGGGAGACTTTCCAGTGCCCAGAAGGAGCACGCAAGAGAGTTACAAGAGATTATACGACAGCGATCATGTGTTGCTGTCCCGGTCGCTCATATTGAGGACCTTCTAAGGGAAATAGATCGCCAGTGCCCCTGGTATCCGGACTGCGGGTCATTACAGCTTTCTGATTGGATACGGATTGGGATCACCTTGTATAGTGAACCCCGTGCCCCAGTTCAGCACCTGCTGCTCTGGCAGCGTTGTAAGGAGGCGCTGGAGGGGGTCGGCCCCGACAGCCCCAAGCCGGTCCCCCTTTTGCCCCCAGGTGATGAGCCACCCCCCCTCCAACCCGCAGCTGACCCTCCCTGCGCCGCCACCCGTGGCGGCGCCCCCCTGCCTACCGGTCGGGCGGGGGGGCGCTGTCGCCGCGGCGGTGCGGCGAGCGCGCGAGGCCGGTCTCTTGACCGACGAGGAATCCAAGTGTGGGTTCGAGGCGTTTCCCGTCTCTTGGCGGGATAATGGAAATGGGGGGCAGATAGTGGACTGGGAGGCTCTCCCCTACTCGGTTCTGCGCGAGCTCCGCAAGGCGGTTCGTGAGACCGGGGTGCGGTCCACTTTCACCCTGGGGATCATGGAAGGTGTGTCAAACAGTTACTTCTTGCTCCCCCAAGATTGGAAAGACATGTGTCGCATGGTGCTGTCTCCTGCGCAATACGTTGTGTGGGATAGCGAGTACCAGCGAGAGGCGCTTGCAGCAGCAGCACAAGGTGGGGGGGCCTATCTCGCTGAGCAGTTATATGGCACAGGGCAGTTTTCGAGCATCCCCCAGCAGGCGGAGGGCACGCCCCGGGCAGCTTATCCCTGGTGGTCTAGTGGTTAGGATTCGGCGCTCTCACCGCCGCGGCCCGAGTCCGTGGGCGGATGATGGAGGGGGCTACATCTCAACCTGTGGGGCCGTGATTTATTAATGCAGTTCACTGCCACCATCCGTATCGATGATTAGGCGTACGGCCCTCCCCCTCCGTTGGCTCACTGACGAGCCCGTATGGGTTGCGCAGTGGCCGCTTCCTCTGGACAAGCTGGAGGCCCTCCAGCACTTGGTTAATGACCAGCTGCAGGCAGGACATTTGGAGGAGTCCACTAGCCCCTTTAATACCCCCGTGTTTGTGATTAAAAAGAAATCTGGCAAGTGGCGCCTCCTGCAGGACCTTCGCGCCATTAACAAAATTATACAGCCTATGGGTCCCCTGCAGTGTGGTACCCCTAATCCCAACCTTATCCCCTGTGATTACCGGTTATTTGTAATAGATTTAAAGGATTGTTTTTTTACCATCCCCCTGCACCCTGAGGACCGGGTGCGTTTTGCCTTCACCGTTCCGGTTTTGAATCACTCCCAGCCCACTCCACGCTATCAGTGGAATGTGCTCCCTCAAGGCATGTTGAATAGCCCCACCTTGTGTCAGCATTTTGTTGCGCAGGCCTTACGGCCCTTCTGCGCAGCACACCCAGATGCCTTAATTTACCACTACATGGATGACATCCTGGTGGCTCACCCCATCCTCCCTGATGACTGGCTGGACGAACTGCGCCACCAGCTTGCGGCGTGTGGCCTGGTTGTGGCACCGGACAAGATCCAGCGTCAGCCACCCTTTTTGTATCTTGGTCACCGTATGCTCCAGTCATATGCCCGTCCAGTTTGTCCTGAGTTGGTATTGCTCAACCCTCTTACATTTGTGCAGCTCCAACAGTTATTAGGGTCCCTCAATTGGATTCGTCCTTTTTGCCCTCTGACTACCTCCATGCTGTCCTCTCTTTTTTCTGGCCTTCGGCAGGGCCGCCTCCCCGGAGATATCATTCCCGTTTCCCAGGAACAGCGCCAAGCGGTCACCCTCATTAACTGGACCCTGGCCCAAGTGTGGGTCAACCGCCGAGAAAGGGAACAGCCCCTTTTTGCCATTTTGCTTCCCACACTTTCGCAACCGACAGCTGTCCTCGCTCAGGAGGGGGCGGCAGCGCGTCTTCGTTTAATTGAATGGATTTATTTGACCCACTCCCCTCCGCATACTATTCAGACACTCCCTCAACAGGCCGCCGAGCTGATTTTTAAAGTGCGAGAACAGTCCCGTACCCTCTTGGGTTGGGACCCCGTTGCCATTATTGTCCCCATCCCGGCTAAAGACTGGGAACGCGCTGTCTCTTGCAGTGCCACCCTCCAATTGTCTCTTGCTGACTATGTCGGGGAAGTTAAATATCACATTCTCCCTGACCCCCGTCTTTCGCTCCTACAACAACGTTACCTTCACCTCCGGCCGTCTTTGTCAACCGTCCCCATTAAGGATGCACTTACCCTTTTTACGGACGGTGGCCCAACACGAGGTGCGGTCAGCTGGCAGGCGCAAGGCACTTGGCAAGTCCGCTTTACCCTGCCTCAGCGTTCCCCACAGCGTGCAGAGCTGGCTGCTGTCATCCTGGCCTGCCGATGCTTCCAGGATGACCCTTTTAATTTGATTACTGACAGTCTTTATGTTACTAATGTTCTTAAGTCTCTTCCAGGTTCCTATGTGTCGCCCTCCTGTGATGACAATTTGTTGGCCCTTTTTCTTACCCTGCAACAGCTCCTTTCCTCCCGTTCTAGCCCACTGTTTGTGGCACACATTCGCAGTCACACCACACTACCGGGCCTATTAACAGAAGGTAACGCGGTGGCCGACCAGGCGGTCAAATCAGTGGCCTCAATTTTTTCCTCCCCAATCGAAAGCCACGCCTTTTTTCATCAGTCCGCCAAGGTCCTTGCCAAGCAGTTCACTCTCCCATTGCATCAGGCGCAGGCCATTGTTCGCCAGTGTGACCTTTGCGCTTCTCTCTCCAATAGCCCGGAGGTAGGGGTTAATCCTCGTGGAACCTCGGCCAACCAGCTCTGGCAAATGGATGTTACACATTTCCCTCCCTTTGCCCCCTGGCAGTATCTTCCCGTGTGTGTAGATACCTTTTCCCATTATGTGTGGGTCACCCCCCAAAAGGGTGAGGCCTCTCGTCGTGTTATTAATCACATGATTCGCGCTATGGCAATCATGGGTCACCCGTCCCATCTTAAGACCGACAACAGCCCCGCCTACTGTAGCTCGGCCTTTGCCTCCTTTTGTACCACATGGGACATTGTCCACACGTTTGGTATCCCATATAACTCCACAGGCCAGGCCATTGTGGAACGGGCCAACCGTGCACTCAAACAGGCCCTGGTCCGCCAAAAACAGAAAGGGGGGATTCCAGTAGGCCTTCCTCCCCGCCAGGAATGGCTGGCTGCAGTGCTCTTTACCCTGAATCATTTGAATTTGACTGACAACTACTCTGCAGCAGAACGTCATTTTCGCAGCCACCAGGCCTTGCCTCGCCCCCTTGTTAAATATCGCAAGGCCCCGGATCCTCAGTGGCATGGCCCAGTACCCCTTATAACGTGGGGACGGGGGCATGCTGCCGTTTCTCTTCCTACAGGTCCGTTGTGGGTCCCGGCGCGTAACGTCCGCCCGTGGCACGGCGATGGCCTGGCACCAGGGACTGTCGAACCCCATTCCACAGTTCAACCTACATCTGCAGGATCCCGAGCGTCATCGCCAGCACCCCCCACGGGAGCCCCCGCAGCGCATAACCTGGGGACAGGTTAAAGCCCTCTCATTGCAGGCCGAGCAGCTGCGAGTGCAGCAGCAGCTGGAACCTACCGCAGAAAATTACCTTGTGACATTGTTAGCTTGCCTTAATGCTAATTCACTCCTTATTTCGTGTGTATTGGGAAGTTTTTTGCTGGCCCCTGGCTGCCAAGGCGAACCCCAGATGGAGCAGCGGCTGCAGTTTAACACCTGGGTCCACCTGGCAGAAGTATTAAATCAATCTGATTGCTGTCTGGCCGTTGCCCCGGAAATGCAAGGTCTGTTAAGTACTTGCCTTGTTCCTGTCTGCAAACCACCCAGCAATATTTGGGGTGTGAGACAGTGAAAGAAATGTGCTGTTTTAAGCTTACTGATAATAGTAATTGCATGTAATAGCAGATTGATATGCTGAAATGTTATGCTTAAGCTATCCGCCAGGACGTTTTTCCTCCTTGGTGGAATTATATTTAGTTATAGCCACCCTTAGAGTGGATAAAAACCCTTTTATAGTATGGGGTCTTAGTCTTGATTTTTGGTGCTTTACTTTGCTGCTTTGTTTAATGTTTACCCAATCTAGTGGCATTGTGTATGCTACCCTGCGAAGGTGCTTTGTCTAAACACCGCATATAAAATAAAATAGGGGGGGATGTATTGTTCCCGAATCGTCTGCCCACGAGAACGGCAAACTGTTCCCTTGGCAACGAGGCAGGAGTGACCTTGTCCCAGTGTCTGTATTTGGGAAACTTATTGGCAACCTGACATCACCCTTGCAGCTGGTGTTCACGTGCACAAGAGATGGGTTTGCTTTCTTATGTAATTGTACACTGCATGTCTTCTTCATGCATAAGAATGTAACCACTAAGAAGAGTTGTAAACAAAGTAAGGAGAAGAATAAAAACCCCAGGAAAAGTTTTCCTGGGAGGCTTTTTGCTTGAGGCTTTTGAAGCTCTAGCTACCAGAAACCTGGTGTTCTATTTCCTTTCCTGTGTCGTCGCCACAGCTGGTGACCCCGACGTGAGGCCCCTCTACTCACCGGCTGGATACGCCGAGAGCGCCCGCGGCTGTTTGCCGCCCCTTATTCGTGAGTATGGGGGGGGGG
>NW_020674727.1:4736-9462 GCF_002925995.2 Terrapene triunguis
GGGGGGGGGGAGACTTTCCAGTGCCCAGAAGGAGCACGCAAGAGAGTTACAAGAGATTATACGACAGCGATCATGTGTTGCTGTCCCGGTCGCTCATATTGAGGACCTTCTAAGGGAAATAGATCGCCAGTGCCCCTGGTATCCGGACTGCGGGTCATTACAGCTTTCTGATTGGATACGGATTGGGATCACCTTGTATAGTGAACCCCGTGCCCCAGTTCAGCACCTGCTGCTCTGGCAGCGTTGTAAGGAGGCGCTGGAGGGGGTCGGCCCCGACAGCCCCAAGCCGGTCCCCCTTTTGCCCCCAGGTGATGAGCCACCCCCCCTCCAACCCGCAGCTGACCCTCCCTGCGCCGCCACCCGTGGCGGCGCCCCCCTGCCTACCGGTCGGGCGGGGGGGCGCTGTCGCCGCGGCGGTGCGGCGAGCGCGCGAGGCCGGTCTCTTGACCGACGAGGAATCCAAGTGTGGGTTCGAGGCGTTTCCCGTCTCTTGGCGGGATAATGGAAATGGGGGGCAGATAGTGGACTGGGAGGCTCTCCCCTACTCGGTTCTGCGCGAGCTCCGCAAGGCGGTTCGTGAGACCGGGGTGCGGTCCACTTTCACCCTGGGGATCATGGAAGGTGTGTCAAACAGTTACTTCTTGCTCCCCCAAGATTGGAAAGACATGTGTCGCATGGTGCTGTCTCCTGCGCAATACGTTGTGTGGGATAGCGAGTACCAGCGAGAGGCGCTTGCAGCAGCAGCACAAGGTGGGGGGGCCTATCTCGCTGAGCAGTTATATGGCACAGGGCAGTTTTCGAGCATCCCCCAGCAGGCGGAGGGCACGCCCCGGGCAGCTTATCCCTGGTGGTCTAGTGGTTAGGATTCGGCGCTCTCACCGCCGCGGCCCGAGTCCGTGGGCGGATGATGGAGGGGGCTACATCTCAACCTGTGGGGCCGTGATTTATTAATGCAGTTCACTGCCACCATCCGTATCGATGATTAGGCGTACGGCCCTCCCCCTCCGTTGGCTCACTGACGAGCCCGTATGGGTTGCGCAGTGGCCGCTTCCTCTGGACAAGCTGGAGGCCCTCCAGCACTTGGTTAATGACCAGCTGCAGGCAGGACATTTGGAGGAGTCCACTAGCCCCTTTAATACCCCCGTGTTTGTGATTAAAAAGAAATCTGGCAAGTGGCGCCTCCTGCAGGACCTTCGCGCCATTAACAAAATTATACAGCCTATGGGTCCCCTGCAGTGTGGTACCCCTAATCCCAACCTTATCCCCTGTGATTACCGGTTATTTGTAATAGATTTAAAGGATTGTTTTTTTACCATCCCCCTGCACCCTGAGGACCGGGTGCGTTTTGCCTTCACCGTTCCGGTTTTGAATCACTCCCAGCCCACTCCACGCTATCAGTGGAATGTGCTCCCTCAAGGCATGTTGAATAGCCCCACCTTGTGTCAGCATTTTGTTGCGCAGGCCTTACGGCCCTTCTGCGCAGCACACCCAGATGCCTTAATTTACCACTACATGGATGACATCCTGGTGGCTCACCCCATCCTCCCTGATGACTGGCTGGACGAACTGCGCCACCAGCTTGCGGCGTGTGGCCTGGTTGTGGCACCGGACAAGATCCAGCGTCAGCCACCCTTTTTGTATCTTGGTCACCGTATGCTCCAGTCATATGCCCGTCCAGTTTGTCCTGAGTTGGTATTGCTCAACCCTCTTACATTTGTGCAGCTCCAACAGTTATTAGGGTCCCTCAATTGGATTCGTCCTTTTTGCCCTCTGACTACCTCCATGCTGTCCTCTCTTTTTTCTGGCCTTCGGCAGGGCCGCCTCCCCGGAGATATCATTCCCGTTTCCCAGGAACAGCGCCAAGCGGTCACCCTCATTAACTGGACCCTGGCCCAAGTGTGGGTCAACCGCCGAGAAAGGGAACAGCCCCTTTTTGCCATTTTGCTTCCCACACTTTCGCAACCGACAGCTGTCCTCGCTCAGGAGGGGGCGGCAGCGCGTCTTCGTTTAATTGAATGGATTTATTTGACCCACTCCCCTCCGCATACTATTCAGACACTCCCTCAACAGGCCGCCGAGCTGATTTTTAAAGTGCGAGAACAGTCCCGTACCCTCTTGGGTTGGGACCCCGTTGCCATTATTGTCCCCATCCCGGCTAAAGACTGGGAACGCGCTGTCTCTTGCAGTGCCACCCTCCAATTGTCTCTTGCTGACTATGTCGGGGAAGTTAAATATCACATTCTCCCTGACCCCCGTCTTTCGCTCCTACAACAACGTTACCTTCACCTCCGGCCGTCTTTGTCAACCGTCCCCATTAAGGATGCACTTACCCTTTTTACGGACGGTGGCCCAACACGAGGTGCGGTCAGCTGGCAGGCGCAAGGCACTTGGCAAGTCCGCTTTACCCTGCCTCAGCGTTCCCCACAGCGTGCAGAGCTGGCTGCTGTCATCCTGGCCTGCCGATGCTTCCAGGATGACCCTTTTAATTTGATTACTGACAGTCTTTATGTTACTAATGTTCTTAAGTCTCTTCCAGGTTCCTATGTGTCGCCCTCCTGTGATGACAATTTGTTGGCCCTTTTTCTTACCCTGCAACAGCTCCTTTCCTCCCGTTCTAGCCCACTGTTTGTGGCACACATTCGCAGTCACACCACACTACCGGGCCTATTAACAGAAGGTAACGCGGTGGCCGACCAGGCGGTCAAATCAGTGGCCTCAATTTTTTCCTCCCCAATCGAAAGCCACGCCTTTTTTCATCAGTCCGCCAAGGTCCTTGCCAAGCAGTTCACTCTCCCATTGCATCAGGCGCAGGCCATTGTTCGCCAGTGTGACCTTTGCGCTTCTCTCTCCAATAGCCCGGAGGTAGGGGTTAATCCTCGTGGAACCTCGGCCAACCAGCTCTGGCAAATGGATGTTACACATTTCCCTCCCTTTGCCCCCTGGCAGTATCTTCCCGTGTGTGTAGATACCTTTTCCCATTATGTGTGGGTCACCCCCCAAAAGGGTGAGGCCTCTCGTCGTGTTATTAATCACATGATTCGCGCTATGGCAATCATGGGTCACCCGTCCCATCTTAAGACCGACAACAGCCCCGCCTACTGTAGCTCGGCCTTTGCCTCCTTTTGTACCACATGGGACATTGTCCACACGTTTGGTATCCCATATAACTCCACAGGCCAGGCCATTGTGGAACGGGCCAACCGTGCACTCAAACAGGCCCTGGTCCGCCAAAAACAGAAAGGGGGGATTCCAGTAGGCCTTCCTCCCCGCCAGGAATGGCTGGCTGCAGTGCTCTTTACCCTGAATCATTTGAATTTGACTGACAACTACTCTGCAGCAGAACGTCATTTTCGCAGCCACCAGGCCTTGCCTCGCCCCCTTGTTAAATATCGCAAGGCCCCGGATCCTCAGTGGCATGGCCCAGTACCCCTTATAACGTGGGGACGGGGGCATGCTGCCGTTTCTCTTCCTACAGGTCCGTTGTGGGTCCCGGCGCGTAACGTCCGCCCGTGGCACGGCGATGGCCTGGCACCAGGGACTGTCGAACCCCATTCCACAGTTCAACCTACATCTGCAGGATCCCGAGCGTCATCGCCAGCACCCCCCACGGGAGCCCCCGCAGCGCATAACCTGGGGACAGGTTAAAGCCCTCTCATTGCAGGCCGAGCAGCTGCGAGTGCAGCAGCAGCTGGAACCTACCGCAGAAAATTACCTTGTGACATTGTTAGCTTGCCTTAATGCTAATTCACTCCTTATTTCGTGTGTATTGGGAAGTTTTTTGCTGGCCCCTGGCTGCCAAGGCGAACCCCAGATGGAGCAGCGGCTGCAGTTTAACACCTGGGTCCACCTGGCAGAAGTATTAAATCAATCTGATTGCTGTCTGGCCGTTGCCCCGGAAATGCAAGGTCTGTTAAGTACTTGCCTTGTTCCTGTCTGCAAACCACCCAGCAATATTTGGGGTGTGAGACAGTGAAAGAAATGTGCTGTTTTAAGCTTACTGATAATAGTAATTGCATGTAATAGCAGATTGATATGCTGAAATGTTATGCTTAAGCTATCCGCCAGGACGTTTTTCCTCCTTGGTGGAATTATATTTAGTTATAGCCACCCTTAGAGTGGATAAAAACCCTTTTATAGTATGGGGTCTTAGTCTTGATTTTTGGTGCTTTACTTTGCTGCTTTGTTTAATGTTTACCCAATCTAGTGGCATTGTGTATGCTACCCTGCGAAGGTGCTTTGTCTAAACACCGCATATAAAATAAAATAGGGGGGGATGTATTGTTCCCGAATCGTCTGCCCACGAGAACGGCAAACTGTTCCCTTGGCAACGAGGCAGGAGTGACCTTGTCCCAGTGTCTGTATTTGGGAAACTTATTGGCAACCTGACATCACCCTTGCAGCTGGTGTTCACGTGCACAAGAGATGGGTTTGCTTTCTTATGTAATTGTACACTGCATGTCTTCTTCATGCATAAGAATGTAACCACTAAGAAGAGTTGTAAACAAAGTAAGGAGAAGAATAAAAACCCCAGGAAAAGTTTTCCTGGGAGGCTTTTTGCTTGAGGCTTTTGAAGCTCTAGCTACCAGAAACCTGGTGTTCTATTTCCTTTCCTGTGTCGTCGCCACAGCTGGTGACCCCGACGTGAGGCCCCTCTACTCACCGGCTGGATACGCCGAGAGCGCCCGCGGCTGTTTGCCGCCCCTTATTCGTGAGTATGGGGGGGGGG
>NW_020674728.1:0-5327 GCF_002925995.2 Terrapene triunguis
ATTATCTTTCCGTAAAACAATGTCTCAATAGCTAGCAATTTTGCGGTTATCATATTTCTAAAACAGTTAGTTTCCAACAGACTTTATGATTCCCTCCTCTGTTACTACTTCTGACTGTATTTGGAAGAGAATTATGCTGTGCAGTTTGGTTCAGGCTTTTAGGCCTGTTCTATTCTGCACAAAGGTCACCATCATGACAGCCTTCTGTTGGAGGTGTTTTGGGGCCTGTAGGCCCAGAACTTTGGCTATCGGAAAGAAGGCCCCCCTGTCCTGTTCCTCCACAAACTCCCTCCTCTGATGCCATATAGGCATCACTATCCTTATTTAGAAAAGAGGCCATAGGACAGTATTTAGATTTCTCTGATGCCATATAGGCATCACTGAGTAGAGAAGTGAGGTTTAGGAAGCAGTTAGGGATAGGGGAAGTTCAATCAAATGTAAAAGGAACACTTGGATGGAGGGTTACATAAACCTGAGGATTAGCAGGCCATACAATAAAGCGGCTTCCTTGTGCAGTGGTTAAGTTAAGGTGAAAGGGGGTAGGGATGTGGGGTTCGATGGCAGGGCACATCCATGGCTCTTACTAAGTAGTAATTTTCCCTCGGGATTTTTACCTATCGCTTCCCCTTCCCAACATGCCAAATTAAAATGTTAACCACCTCTTTAGGATGCAATTTGGGGAGGCAAAATAGCTGTGGGGGTTCCAAGGGCCATAATGACCACAAGGTTCCGATTCCCACCCAGATATGCTGAGCAGCGAAATCATAGGGAGTGGTGATGAAATGGCTAGGTTTATGGGGTGGTTTGACTTCCCATACCTGCCGGTGGATAACCCAGTCCCATAGACAATTCGCCCAGGGTTCTGGCACAAGTAAGTGCACTGGAGCCCAGGTGCCATATACTGGTTCCGAAGATTGGAAGGTACATGCAACAGAGTCACAGCTTTATTTTGACAATGTTCACGTATTTTTCCACTTCCACAGCTTGGGTGGCACTTCCACAGTAGTGGTAAGGGTTTTAGGCCACCGCTGATTTAAAACATTGGTTTGCAATTTTTTTTTAAGGGACCATTAAGGAAATCCTGCATTTGACTACAAGCAGAATTTTAGACAGTGTCCCTTTTGCTAAGGCTAGGATGTTCTATACCACATTTGTTGTTCCGAGACCTGAATTTCCCTGAGGCCACGGCCAGACAGATTTGTATGGGAATTGGAGAAGGTATGAGGGGGAGTAGCTGGGGAACCGGGACTACAACAATGGGCAACCATGTAGAGCCGAGGTACATTGCAATATGACACAGGCCAAACAGGAGGTCGCTGATTGGCTAAGATTTAGAAGAAAAAAAAATTTACTTTTTCCCTCCCCACCCCAAGTTCATTAAGGAGGAGAGTCTGAGGAATATTAAAAGTTTCATTTCAGGTAGTTTTGGCTAGCTTCCGCAAGCTATTCTTCAAGATTTCGTAGTCTTAGTTCACTTAGCTGTCCGGCAATGAGGCTGCAAGGGAGGGGTTACCAGCACAATCACTTTGCTTGGTTGGAGGCTTTATTATGGCCTCAGGTGGAGAAGTTGTTTTCTTAGCAAGGTCCGAAGGCTTAATGGATTTGTCAGCAGATAAGAGTTCCTTAGCATGGGGCCAGGGCAGTTCTTTTCTGATGGACCCTTATGCAGACCCAGTTTCTGGTTTCAGTGAGTGGCAGGACTGCTGTATATAAAAAGACCTAACACATTTCGTTAGTGCCTGACTATTGTGTAATTTATTAAATGACTGTTTATTTGAGCTAGGCCAGCAGGGCACTGCTGGTAGCTGCATTGGGTGCTGAATTTTGTCCTTTGATTGGGAGTGGCCTTCAAAGGGTATTTGGCCATACTGGATCTGTGAAGCTGCACACATACTAGATCTGTGAAGCTGCACATAGCTCTTTTATAATCAGTTCAGATATGCCAGATTGTGATACAAAATTCTTAAGCAAAAGCTCCACAACAGCCCCCGCATGACATATTTTACCAATACAAAACTGTTGCAAAACCTTCGTCCAAGATCCTGCATTTGCCCTCTCTGCAAGAAAATACACCACCAAAACTAACACACACTTATAATTATAACTTTTAAACATTTGAACAAATTAATTTAAATATCCAAAACAGATTTAAAATTTTCCATTTAAAACAATTTAAACTTTGTAAAGCATTAAATTACTTTAAGGATTAAATGCTAAATACCAAAACTAAACAACACTACTTTACTTTGTTTGGCAAAAATATATTTTCTTGGTTTTATAACCCCAAAACAACATTAACTTATCTTAAACTTATAAAACAAAACAAAAAATACACACCAGGAGTGTTTCTTAACAAATTTAACTAACCTATTTATAGTCAAATGATTCTACCTTAATAACCTTTTGCCTGGATTATTTACAGACACTCCCAAAGGAATGGTTGCAAAGAAACCAAGAATTTCTTTTTAACATTTATTTATAGTTTTACTGCTTATGCCATTTGTGACGGGTTAGATCACAGAAACCCACTTGGGAGCTGCCACCCAATGTACCAAGACTACTTCTGCTCCTGTTTTCCCTGCCAGCTCAGGACTTCAGCACCCCGTCTTGCTGAGCCAGACACTCCAGTCTGCTCCAACACAGACCCTGCTGAATCACTTGTCCCAAAAGCTGCAAGTCTATCTCAAAACAGCTCACAGTAGTGTGCTTGTCTCTAGCACTCAGATGCCCAAATCTCAATGAGGTCTAAACCCAAATAAATCCGTTTGACCCTGCACAAGCTCATGCAGGGCAAACTCACAAATTGTCCGCCCTCTACAACACTGATAGAGAGATACATTTATATTTCTAGATTTAGATACAAGAGTGGTACAAATCAGATGACTATATCTAGTAGATCATATGCTTTGTAATGATACCTTACAAGAGACCTTTTGCATGAAGCATATCCCAGTTACGTTATATTTACTTATTACCATATTTTTTCTAAAACTATTCCAGTTACATTATATTGACTTATTATTAAGCTTTTATAAAATCATATAGACTTCACATTACTCCACTATTTAAACAATTACTATTATAAAAGAAAGAAAGCAAGAAGCCAACTCTGCAATTACTTAATTTCCACCAGCAACTACAGAGTTAACCCCTCAACCCCCCTCTCTTGACTTCCTCAAACTGCGGTTGTCTGCCCGCTTTGGGGCCGATCCTTTTTTCTTATGGGCACAGGCATTGTTTCACTACCAATTCAGCAAGGAGGGTGGGCTGCTTTTACCAACTCTCCTTGTAGAAGAGGATTAATTATTTAACAAAGCAATTATTATTATACTTAAAGAGTGGTTAAACAACACAACAACACTAAAACACTTGCTATCATGCCTGAAGAATAGTTAAACAACACAAATTAAGACACTGCAATAAGCGCAGTTCTCCTCATCTTGGCGAGAACAATTTCCTAGCCCCCATTCTATAGGGTGAGGCCGCCCTAGCCCCCATTCCATAGGGTGAGGCTTGCCCTCCAACATTCACACCACTAGGGAGGATTTACAAGGGTGGTCCTCGCATGCACCCTGTCCGGCAGTGGGTTACCAATCCGCCTCTAAGAGGAACGGGGTAGGATGCCCGAGTGCCCCAGGTTTTGGCAAACGATTCTCGGGGGCTCCCCTTCAAACGCAGCAAGGGGAGGGAGCTCACTCCACAGTGATCCAACCCACACGCGAGTTTTGCTCCAGAGGAAGAAAAGATCTGGGGAAGGGGTTTTTGGTCGTAGATCAATCACACGAAAAAATTAGGAAAGCCTTGGTCACCGTACTTGCCTCCCCAGTAGAGAGCACCGTCCCGTCTTCAAGAGAACGGGATAGGATACCCTACTACCTAAGAGTACCAGGACGGATTCCGAAGGGCCCCCCCGCTCTCCGAGCAAGGAGGTGGTCTCCGTACACTCCTCCCCCAGCAGGGAGCACCAGCCCATCTTCAAGAAAACGGGATGGAATACCCCACTGCCTAGGAGTACTTGGACGGTTTCCCGGGGCCTTCCCGCCCTCCGGGCGAGAAGGGACACAATGGTCACTTAAAGGGCAAGAAGGGTGGGGACCTACTACTCACACAAAGCGGGGGTCACCGCTCCAACGGTTCCTTACCCCACCCGTAGCAGTCCCGGACCACCTTACGACTCTCAATCACCACCACACTTATTTTCCTACCTCACTACCAGGGATCTTCACTACAACAGTCCCGACTCTGGGGGGCTGTCAAAGTCCCTGGGCCGCAGGTCTCATTAGTTCACACAGCCTATTGCTGTATGAGGTCCACCAGCCTATTGCTAGTGGGAGCTACTCCGGCCCCTTCGGCTGTCTCCGGGTCAACCTGAATTAGCCCCCGCCTCCTTGCAGAGTTCAGGTAGTGGATTCCGCCCCCATTCCAATCCGGGGATTCCACTAAACTTTACTTAAGGGGTCCACCCGCGTTCTATTGGTCCGGTGGATTCGGCCCCTACATTCTACTCATGGGGTCCACTTTCCCGGGGTTCCTCAGCAGCCGGTACCTAAACCTGTTCCTCAACCCCCCCTGGGGGAACCACTCCCCAGAGGGTCAGTGCCACAAAGCTAACAAAAAGACAATATGAAAGCTTAAAAGGCAAAGCATAGGAGTTTGGCGTACTTCTTGTTCTTATTAAGATTAGAAACCCTCTCAGTTGTTTACCTCTAGTCCTCGGGTCACTCAGTTCTTAAGTCAGTGGTGGTTTCCTTTATGTTCCAGAGAGATCACCCAGCCTATTCAGCCTCTGTTCCTGCCTGAACAATCTCCTGTCATCCGAAACTTGTTTTTATTCTGGGCTGGCACTCTAAAAGTGTTTAACTGCCAGACGGATGTCCCAGTAATTTCACAGAGGCTGTTTAGGAAACCGTTGGGTCTAAGACCATGTGTACACACCACAAAACAGACAGTCCCCTACGCCCTCCCCCATAGCTTATAGCCTAAGAGAGCGCAGCATGATGCAAAACATGAAACAGACAAGTTACAGAATGGACACACACAAAACGAACAGGCGTCAGGCAAATGAATCTTACCTTAAAAGGTTCGGATCACAGCGCGTTCTCACCTGAACCTGGAGCCTATGGGCAGCCCCTCACCGGTCCCAAATAGAGACAAAGGTCTCTTACCTGGCGCCTGGGATCGGTGTAGGAGCGGTCCACGGTCCTCCGGTCCAGTGGGACGTCGAGTGATCCCGGACGAGCCCCCAAATTGTCGTGGCAAGAATCACCCACGCAGTGATTTTAGTTCACAGACTCAGAGCCTGAGGCCTTTATTGCAATACAAACCAG
>NW_020674728.1:5337-10664 GCF_002925995.2 Terrapene triunguis
ATTATCTTTCCGTAAAACAATGTCTCAATAGCTAGCAATTTTGCGGTTATCATATTTCTAAAACAGTTAGTTTCCAACAGACTTTATGATTCCCTCCTCTGTTACTACTTCTGACTGTATTTGGAAGAGAATTATGCTGTGCAGTTTGGTTCAGGCTTTTAGGCCTGTTCTATTCTGCACAAAGGTCACCATCATGACAGCCTTCTGTTGGAGGTGTTTTGGGGCCTGTAGGCCCAGAACTTTGGCTATCGGAAAGAAGGCCCCCCTGTCCTGTTCCTCCACAAACTCCCTCCTCTGATGCCATATAGGCATCACTATCCTTATTTAGAAAAGAGGCCATAGGACAGTATTTAGATTTCTCTGATGCCATATAGGCATCACTGAGTAGAGAAGTGAGGTTTAGGAAGCAGTTAGGGATAGGGGAAGTTCAATCAAATGTAAAAGGAACACTTGGATGGAGGGTTACATAAACCTGAGGATTAGCAGGCCATACAATAAAGCGGCTTCCTTGTGCAGTGGTTAAGTTAAGGTGAAAGGGGGTAGGGATGTGGGGTTCGATGGCAGGGCACATCCATGGCTCTTACTAAGTAGTAATTTTCCCTCGGGATTTTTACCTATCGCTTCCCCTTCCCAACATGCCAAATTAAAATGTTAACCACCTCTTTAGGATGCAATTTGGGGAGGCAAAATAGCTGTGGGGGTTCCAAGGGCCATAATGACCACAAGGTTCCGATTCCCACCCAGATATGCTGAGCAGCGAAATCATAGGGAGTGGTGATGAAATGGCTAGGTTTATGGGGTGGTTTGACTTCCCATACCTGCCGGTGGATAACCCAGTCCCATAGACAATTCGCCCAGGGTTCTGGCACAAGTAAGTGCACTGGAGCCCAGGTGCCATATACTGGTTCCGAAGATTGGAAGGTACATGCAACAGAGTCACAGCTTTATTTTGACAATGTTCACGTATTTTTCCACTTCCACAGCTTGGGTGGCACTTCCACAGTAGTGGTAAGGGTTTTAGGCCACCGCTGATTTAAAACATTGGTTTGCAATTTTTTTTTAAGGGACCATTAAGGAAATCCTGCATTTGACTACAAGCAGAATTTTAGACAGTGTCCCTTTTGCTAAGGCTAGGATGTTCTATACCACATTTGTTGTTCCGAGACCTGAATTTCCCTGAGGCCACGGCCAGACAGATTTGTATGGGAATTGGAGAAGGTATGAGGGGGAGTAGCTGGGGAACCGGGACTACAACAATGGGCAACCATGTAGAGCCGAGGTACATTGCAATATGACACAGGCCAAACAGGAGGTCGCTGATTGGCTAAGATTTAGAAGAAAAAAAAATTTACTTTTTCCCTCCCCACCCCAAGTTCATTAAGGAGGAGAGTCTGAGGAATATTAAAAGTTTCATTTCAGGTAGTTTTGGCTAGCTTCCGCAAGCTATTCTTCAAGATTTCGTAGTCTTAGTTCACTTAGCTGTCCGGCAATGAGGCTGCAAGGGAGGGGTTACCAGCACAATCACTTTGCTTGGTTGGAGGCTTTATTATGGCCTCAGGTGGAGAAGTTGTTTTCTTAGCAAGGTCCGAAGGCTTAATGGATTTGTCAGCAGATAAGAGTTCCTTAGCATGGGGCCAGGGCAGTTCTTTTCTGATGGACCCTTATGCAGACCCAGTTTCTGGTTTCAGTGAGTGGCAGGACTGCTGTATATAAAAAGACCTAACACATTTCGTTAGTGCCTGACTATTGTGTAATTTATTAAATGACTGTTTATTTGAGCTAGGCCAGCAGGGCACTGCTGGTAGCTGCATTGGGTGCTGAATTTTGTCCTTTGATTGGGAGTGGCCTTCAAAGGGTATTTGGCCATACTGGATCTGTGAAGCTGCACACATACTAGATCTGTGAAGCTGCACATAGCTCTTTTATAATCAGTTCAGATATGCCAGATTGTGATACAAAATTCTTAAGCAAAAGCTCCACAACAGCCCCCGCATGACATATTTTACCAATACAAAACTGTTGCAAAACCTTCGTCCAAGATCCTGCATTTGCCCTCTCTGCAAGAAAATACACCACCAAAACTAACACACACTTATAATTATAACTTTTAAACATTTGAACAAATTAATTTAAATATCCAAAACAGATTTAAAATTTTCCATTTAAAACAATTTAAACTTTGTAAAGCATTAAATTACTTTAAGGATTAAATGCTAAATACCAAAACTAAACAACACTACTTTACTTTGTTTGGCAAAAATATATTTTCTTGGTTTTATAACCCCAAAACAACATTAACTTATCTTAAACTTATAAAACAAAACAAAAAATACACACCAGGAGTGTTTCTTAACAAATTTAACTAACCTATTTATAGTCAAATGATTCTACCTTAATAACCTTTTGCCTGGATTATTTACAGACACTCCCAAAGGAATGGTTGCAAAGAAACCAAGAATTTCTTTTTAACATTTATTTATAGTTTTACTGCTTATGCCATTTGTGACGGGTTAGATCACAGAAACCCACTTGGGAGCTGCCACCCAATGTACCAAGACTACTTCTGCTCCTGTTTTCCCTGCCAGCTCAGGACTTCAGCACCCCGTCTTGCTGAGCCAGACACTCCAGTCTGCTCCAACACAGACCCTGCTGAATCACTTGTCCCAAAAGCTGCAAGTCTATCTCAAAACAGCTCACAGTAGTGTGCTTGTCTCTAGCACTCAGATGCCCAAATCTCAATGAGGTCTAAACCCAAATAAATCCGTTTGACCCTGCACAAGCTCATGCAGGGCAAACTCACAAATTGTCCGCCCTCTACAACACTGATAGAGAGATACATTTATATTTCTAGATTTAGATACAAGAGTGGTACAAATCAGATGACTATATCTAGTAGATCATATGCTTTGTAATGATACCTTACAAGAGACCTTTTGCATGAAGCATATCCCAGTTACGTTATATTTACTTATTACCATATTTTTTCTAAAACTATTCCAGTTACATTATATTGACTTATTATTAAGCTTTTATAAAATCATATAGACTTCACATTACTCCACTATTTAAACAATTACTATTATAAAAGAAAGAAAGCAAGAAGCCAACTCTGCAATTACTTAATTTCCACCAGCAACTACAGAGTTAACCCCTCAACCCCCCTCTCTTGACTTCCTCAAACTGCGGTTGTCTGCCCGCTTTGGGGCCGATCCTTTTTTCTTATGGGCACAGGCATTGTTTCACTACCAATTCAGCAAGGAGGGTGGGCTGCTTTTACCAACTCTCCTTGTAGAAGAGGATTAATTATTTAACAAAGCAATTATTATTATACTTAAAGAGTGGTTAAACAACACAACAACACTAAAACACTTGCTATCATGCCTGAAGAATAGTTAAACAACACAAATTAAGACACTGCAATAAGCGCAGTTCTCCTCATCTTGGCGAGAACAATTTCCTAGCCCCCATTCTATAGGGTGAGGCCGCCCTAGCCCCCATTCCATAGGGTGAGGCTTGCCCTCCAACATTCACACCACTAGGGAGGATTTACAAGGGTGGTCCTCGCATGCACCCTGTCCGGCAGTGGGTTACCAATCCGCCTCTAAGAGGAACGGGGTAGGATGCCCGAGTGCCCCAGGTTTTGGCAAACGATTCTCGGGGGCTCCCCTTCAAACGCAGCAAGGGGAGGGAGCTCACTCCACAGTGATCCAACCCACACGCGAGTTTTGCTCCAGAGGAAGAAAAGATCTGGGGAAGGGGTTTTTGGTCGTAGATCAATCACACGAAAAAATTAGGAAAGCCTTGGTCACCGTACTTGCCTCCCCAGTAGAGAGCACCGTCCCGTCTTCAAGAGAACGGGATAGGATACCCTACTACCTAAGAGTACCAGGACGGATTCCGAAGGGCCCCCCCGCTCTCCGAGCAAGGAGGTGGTCTCCGTACACTCCTCCCCCAGCAGGGAGCACCAGCCCATCTTCAAGAAAACGGGATGGAATACCCCACTGCCTAGGAGTACTTGGACGGTTTCCCGGGGCCTTCCCGCCCTCCGGGCGAGAAGGGACACAATGGTCACTTAAAGGGCAAGAAGGGTGGGGACCTACTACTCACACAAAGCGGGGGTCACCGCTCCAACGGTTCCTTACCCCACCCGTAGCAGTCCCGGACCACCTTACGACTCTCAATCACCACCACACTTATTTTCCTACCTCACTACCAGGGATCTTCACTACAACAGTCCCGACTCTGGGGGGCTGTCAAAGTCCCTGGGCCGCAGGTCTCATTAGTTCACACAGCCTATTGCTGTATGAGGTCCACCAGCCTATTGCTAGTGGGAGCTACTCCGGCCCCTTCGGCTGTCTCCGGGTCAACCTGAATTAGCCCCCGCCTCCTTGCAGAGTTCAGGTAGTGGATTCCGCCCCCATTCCAATCCGGGGATTCCACTAAACTTTACTTAAGGGGTCCACCCGCGTTCTATTGGTCCGGTGGATTCGGCCCCTACATTCTACTCATGGGGTCCACTTTCCCGGGGTTCCTCAGCAGCCGGTACCTAAACCTGTTCCTCAACCCCCCCTGGGGGAACCACTCCCCAGAGGGTCAGTGCCACAAAGCTAACAAAAAGACAATATGAAAGCTTAAAAGGCAAAGCATAGGAGTTTGGCGTACTTCTTGTTCTTATTAAGATTAGAAACCCTCTCAGTTGTTTACCTCTAGTCCTCGGGTCACTCAGTTCTTAAGTCAGTGGTGGTTTCCTTTATGTTCCAGAGAGATCACCCAGCCTATTCAGCCTCTGTTCCTGCCTGAACAATCTCCTGTCATCCGAAACTTGTTTTTATTCTGGGCTGGCACTCTAAAAGTGTTTAACTGCCAGACGGATGTCCCAGTAATTTCACAGAGGCTGTTTAGGAAACCGTTGGGTCTAAGACCATGTGTACACACCACAAAACAGACAGTCCCCTACGCCCTCCCCCATAGCTTATAGCCTAAGAGAGCGCAGCATGATGCAAAACATGAAACAGACAAGTTACAGAATGGACACACACAAAACGAACAGGCGTCAGGCAAATGAATCTTACCTTAAAAGGTTCGGATCACAGCGCGTTCTCACCTGAACCTGGAGCCTATGGGCAGCCCCTCACCGGTCCCAAATAGAGACAAAGGTCTCTTACCTGGCGCCTGGGATCGGTGTAGGAGCGGTCCACGGTCCTCCGGTCCAGTGGGACGTCGAGTGATCCCGGACGAGCCCCCAAATTGTCGTGGCAAGAATCACCCACGCAGTGATTTTAGTTCACAGACTCAGAGCCTGAGGCCTTTATTGCAATACAAACCAG
>NW_020674729.1:0-2620 GCF_002925995.2 Terrapene triunguis
GGGGCATCCATGGGAATGGGGGTAGGTTCGAACTTCCCCGGGTCACTGGCTGAAGTGACCCCGCTCAGTTCGGTCTCGGAGGGGGGAGAGATGTGACGAACTGGGTCTGTTCTTACTGTGGTCTGTGAGTGCTGACAGGGGAGTGTGGCTGGGATGGTCTGCATCGGGGGATGGGAGACTGACTGGAAATACCTGAGCCTGTAACATGAGAACCCAGGAGGGGGCTGGGACCAGGTGACACCTTTGCCCGGGAGACTGAACAAAGGCTGGGGGAGGGGTCGCTGAAGGCAGAGTCTCAGAAGCTGGCTAGTGACTAGGGCTTGGGGCAGACAGGGCTCTGATCCCCTAAGGGGGCTAGGGTGCCCGGGGACCCTAAGATGGACCTAACTGAGGGGGTCCTGTTGTCTGTGCCTGCAAGACCTGTCTTGGACTGTATTCCTGTCGTCTAAATAAACCTTCTGCTTTACTGGCTGGCTGAGAGTCATGGTGAATCGCAGGACGCCGGGGGTGCAGGGCCCTGAGTCCCCCCATACTCCGTGACAACTGGTGGCAGCGGTGGGATCTACTGCACCCCGTGGACGGCGCTTCCTGCAGTAAGTGACTGGGGAGAAGTAAAACGAAGGGGGATTGGCGGGGACCAGGCGTGCTGAGGAGTCAGAGAGAGACGGTTATCACCCCTGGGAGTGCGTGACCAGCGAGAAGGACTTTTGCAGTAACAGGGTCCCCCGGGGGATCACAGCGAGTGGTCCCAGGGGCGGAGGAGTCTGCAGCTCGACCCTGGCAGAGAGGTGGTGACCTCGAGAAGGGCTGGCACACTAGGGGTCTCCCTGGAAACTGTGGGGAGCGGTGAGCACCCAGGCCTGTGAGTGGCCAGCAGGAAGATGTATGCCAAGCGGCTTAAGAGTGACCTGGTGGAGCTGTGCAAGCAGAGGGGGGTGCGCATTGGGAAGCTCACCAAAGAACAGCTCATTGCCCAGCTGGAGAAGCGAGATCGCGCGAATGAACTGATCCCTGCCTCTGAGGGAAGCAGCCTGGCAGATGCAGCGCAGGCCCCAGAGTCTGTCCCAGCTGGGAGTGGTCAGCCGGCTGCTGAGGGCTTCCCGAGACCCCTCCTTCCTATGCCTAGGGGAAGGGTGGGGAGGAGCCCAGCCAATACCGAGGGCGCAGTGACCCCCCCGGCCAGCAGGGGATCCTCCCGGCCACGCTCGCCGGCCAGCAGGGGATCCTCCCGGCCACGCGCAGCATCCATGGAGCGGAATGGGCTGGAATGGGAGATAGAGCTAAAACTGAGAGAGCTGGAGGATCGTGAACAACAGAGACAGCATGAACGGGAAGAGCGGGAAGAACGGGAAAAACAGCGTCAGCATGAACTGAAACTGGCCAGGCTAAAGAACAGTGGGGCCCCAGCTGCGGTGAGTGAGGGGGGACCCAGGACTGCACGGAGCTTTGATAAGTGCATCCTGGCCCCACGTAAGGAGGGGGAGGACATGGATGATTTCCTGGATGCCTTTGAGACGGCCTGCGAGCTGCACCAGGTTGATCCTGCGGACAGACTCCGGGTTCTCACCCCCTTACTGGACCCCAAATCCGTGGCATTGTACCGCCAACTGGACGAGGCGGAGAAAGGGGACTACGAACTATTCAAAAAGGCCCTGCTACGTGAGTTTGGGCTGACTCCTGAGATGTACCGGGAAAGGTTCCGGAGTCAGGATAAAACCCCTGAGATCTCATATCTGCAACTAGCCGTCCGCATGGAGGGATACGCCAGCAAGTGGGCTGATGGGGCCCAGACGAAGGAGGACCTGGTTAAACTGCTGGTATTGGAGCAACTGTATGAGCGGTGCCCATCCGACCTGAAGCTGTGGTTGGTGGACAAAAAACCAGAGAACCCGCGACATGCAGGCCGGCTGGCCGATGAGTTTGTGAAGAGCCGGTCAGGGGCTGGCAGGGAGGAGTCCCAAAGGAGCAGGCCCGCTGCGATGCAGAGAGAGAGTCACCCGGGTACCTCCCACAAGGGGAATGTGGGGAATCCCCTCCCATGGGGAATGCCCAGGGTCAGGGACAACCGACCGGCTCGAGGGGACACCTGGGACATGGTCTGCTATCACTGTGACCAGAGAGGTCACACACGGGCCCAGTGCCCCAGACTCAGGGACAGACTGAGCAGACCAGACCCACAGAGGGTTGACTGGGTAGAGACCCAGCCGGGCGAGAGGCGGCACTCCCAGGGAAGGGGGGCTGGCAGAATACCACCTGCTAAGGAGGAAGGAGAGCTCCAGGCCAGCTCCTCTGGGGGGCTGGATGCTCCAGACTCAGGGTTTTTGGTTTATACGGTGGGCGCGGGGCGGTCCCTCCGGAGAGAGTACCTTGTTCCCCTGGAGGTGGATGGGAGGAAGGTCGATGGATACTGGGATACGGGCGCAGAGGTGACACTGGTCCGGCCCGAGGTGGTGGCCTCAGATCGGATGGTGCCCAACACCTTCCTGACTCTGACGGGGGTGGGTGGGACCCCATTCAAGGTACCTGTGGCGAGGGTACGCCTGAAGTGGGGGCCCAAGGAGGGCCCCAAGGATGTGGGGGTACACCCGTATTTGCCCACTGAGGTGTTGATGGGGGGGGG
>NW_020674729.1:2630-5250 GCF_002925995.2 Terrapene triunguis
GGGGCATCCATGGGAATGGGGGTAGGTTCGAACTTCCCCGGGTCACTGGCTGAAGTGACCCCGCTCAGTTCGGTCTCGGAGGGGGGAGAGATGTGACGAACTGGGTCTGTTCTTACTGTGGTCTGTGAGTGCTGACAGGGGAGTGTGGCTGGGATGGTCTGCATCGGGGGATGGGAGACTGACTGGAAATACCTGAGCCTGTAACATGAGAACCCAGGAGGGGGCTGGGACCAGGTGACACCTTTGCCCGGGAGACTGAACAAAGGCTGGGGGAGGGGTCGCTGAAGGCAGAGTCTCAGAAGCTGGCTAGTGACTAGGGCTTGGGGCAGACAGGGCTCTGATCCCCTAAGGGGGCTAGGGTGCCCGGGGACCCTAAGATGGACCTAACTGAGGGGGTCCTGTTGTCTGTGCCTGCAAGACCTGTCTTGGACTGTATTCCTGTCGTCTAAATAAACCTTCTGCTTTACTGGCTGGCTGAGAGTCATGGTGAATCGCAGGACGCCGGGGGTGCAGGGCCCTGAGTCCCCCCATACTCCGTGACAACTGGTGGCAGCGGTGGGATCTACTGCACCCCGTGGACGGCGCTTCCTGCAGTAAGTGACTGGGGAGAAGTAAAACGAAGGGGGATTGGCGGGGACCAGGCGTGCTGAGGAGTCAGAGAGAGACGGTTATCACCCCTGGGAGTGCGTGACCAGCGAGAAGGACTTTTGCAGTAACAGGGTCCCCCGGGGGATCACAGCGAGTGGTCCCAGGGGCGGAGGAGTCTGCAGCTCGACCCTGGCAGAGAGGTGGTGACCTCGAGAAGGGCTGGCACACTAGGGGTCTCCCTGGAAACTGTGGGGAGCGGTGAGCACCCAGGCCTGTGAGTGGCCAGCAGGAAGATGTATGCCAAGCGGCTTAAGAGTGACCTGGTGGAGCTGTGCAAGCAGAGGGGGGTGCGCATTGGGAAGCTCACCAAAGAACAGCTCATTGCCCAGCTGGAGAAGCGAGATCGCGCGAATGAACTGATCCCTGCCTCTGAGGGAAGCAGCCTGGCAGATGCAGCGCAGGCCCCAGAGTCTGTCCCAGCTGGGAGTGGTCAGCCGGCTGCTGAGGGCTTCCCGAGACCCCTCCTTCCTATGCCTAGGGGAAGGGTGGGGAGGAGCCCAGCCAATACCGAGGGCGCAGTGACCCCCCCGGCCAGCAGGGGATCCTCCCGGCCACGCTCGCCGGCCAGCAGGGGATCCTCCCGGCCACGCGCAGCATCCATGGAGCGGAATGGGCTGGAATGGGAGATAGAGCTAAAACTGAGAGAGCTGGAGGATCGTGAACAACAGAGACAGCATGAACGGGAAGAGCGGGAAGAACGGGAAAAACAGCGTCAGCATGAACTGAAACTGGCCAGGCTAAAGAACAGTGGGGCCCCAGCTGCGGTGAGTGAGGGGGGACCCAGGACTGCACGGAGCTTTGATAAGTGCATCCTGGCCCCACGTAAGGAGGGGGAGGACATGGATGATTTCCTGGATGCCTTTGAGACGGCCTGCGAGCTGCACCAGGTTGATCCTGCGGACAGACTCCGGGTTCTCACCCCCTTACTGGACCCCAAATCCGTGGCATTGTACCGCCAACTGGACGAGGCGGAGAAAGGGGACTACGAACTATTCAAAAAGGCCCTGCTACGTGAGTTTGGGCTGACTCCTGAGATGTACCGGGAAAGGTTCCGGAGTCAGGATAAAACCCCTGAGATCTCATATCTGCAACTAGCCGTCCGCATGGAGGGATACGCCAGCAAGTGGGCTGATGGGGCCCAGACGAAGGAGGACCTGGTTAAACTGCTGGTATTGGAGCAACTGTATGAGCGGTGCCCATCCGACCTGAAGCTGTGGTTGGTGGACAAAAAACCAGAGAACCCGCGACATGCAGGCCGGCTGGCCGATGAGTTTGTGAAGAGCCGGTCAGGGGCTGGCAGGGAGGAGTCCCAAAGGAGCAGGCCCGCTGCGATGCAGAGAGAGAGTCACCCGGGTACCTCCCACAAGGGGAATGTGGGGAATCCCCTCCCATGGGGAATGCCCAGGGTCAGGGACAACCGACCGGCTCGAGGGGACACCTGGGACATGGTCTGCTATCACTGTGACCAGAGAGGTCACACACGGGCCCAGTGCCCCAGACTCAGGGACAGACTGAGCAGACCAGACCCACAGAGGGTTGACTGGGTAGAGACCCAGCCGGGCGAGAGGCGGCACTCCCAGGGAAGGGGGGCTGGCAGAATACCACCTGCTAAGGAGGAAGGAGAGCTCCAGGCCAGCTCCTCTGGGGGGCTGGATGCTCCAGACTCAGGGTTTTTGGTTTATACGGTGGGCGCGGGGCGGTCCCTCCGGAGAGAGTACCTTGTTCCCCTGGAGGTGGATGGGAGGAAGGTCGATGGATACTGGGATACGGGCGCAGAGGTGACACTGGTCCGGCCCGAGGTGGTGGCCTCAGATCGGATGGTGCCCAACACCTTCCTGACTCTGACGGGGGTGGGTGGGACCCCATTCAAGGTACCTGTGGCGAGGGTACGCCTGAAGTGGGGGCCCAAGGAGGGCCCCAAGGATGTGGGGGTACACCCGTATTTGCCCACTGAGGTGTTGATGGGGGGGGG
>NW_020674730.1:0-7071 GCF_002925995.2 Terrapene triunguis
TCCTTCACCATTACCTAAGTAGCACTTGCTTGACAAGGGGCATGGGTTACAAAACCCAGTGAATTGAGAGAGGATGGGGACAGGTATTTGTACCTGATGGTATGGGCCCCCTCTGAGGGTCTGAAGCACCAATTGCACCGTCTCCTCTCTCCACTGTTGAATGTCAGAGCTAACTTTGATTCCCTTAGGAGTCTAGTTGCAGGCTGCTGAGCTGAATTCACCTTGGGCCAATGGTGCACCAGCACTGGGGCTCCCCTACTATACTATGAGCTGAAATCACTAAGAGCTGAAATCACAAAAGAGCTGATGTTATTAAGAGCTGAGATCACTGAGTGCTGTGTTAACTAGTGGGGGAGCCTGAAGCTATATTGCTCAGCAGCTGGCGGAGCAATTTGTGGGGACGACTGGAGGAGCAGTGAGCGGCGTGGAGCCTTGCGGGGCCGGTTGGAGTGGCCCAAGGAACGGCGAGCGGAGCTGTTTGCGGGGACGGCTGGAACGGCTCACAGGTCGGTGAGCGGAGCGGAGCGGAGCAGCTTGTAGAGCGGGGCAGTTCGTGGGATGGCAGGAAAGTGGACTGGCTCGTGGTAAAGGCTGCGGCGGAACCCCCACGGAGAAACAGACGGCTGGCCAGCCTCGGATCACGTAAGGTGCCCCGTAACACCCTGCGTGCCCCCCCCTTTTACTCTGGGGCTGCACTGACCAGGGGCAGAGACTTTGGGGGTTGTTGGACTTTTGGGACTTTGGGGGGTTGCTGGACCCCAGAGACTTTGGGGGTGTTGGACTTTGGGGACTCTGGGTAATTTTTGGGTTGCTGGATTCAAGAACCAAAGGGAAAGGACACAGCCCAATTTGCTGGGGTGGGTTTTGCTCATGGTTTGTGTTAGGAATCCTGTTTGTGGTGTTTTTCCAATTTTATGCTGATGTCGTTTACCTCATGTTATTAAACATTTTCTGCTACACTCAGACTCCGTGCTTGCGAGAGGGGAAGTATTGCCTCTTAGAGGTACCCAGGGGGGTGGTATGTAATTGTCCCAGGTCACTGGGTGGGGGCTCGAGCCGGTTTTGCATTGTGTTATTGAAACGGAACCCCTAGATACAGAACCCGGCCCTTGTTGCTGCCAACTTAGATGGGCAGAAGGGTTACATTTTTGGGGGCTCGTCCGGGATCCCTGGGACAGTACCCCTCGCAAGCACCTGTTGAGTGTTCCACTGCATTGGGAAACAATTGTGGTTATATTTTGAGGAAATTACTGTTTGTATAATGGCTAATATGTCAGGTTTGTTGGGCCCCGGCCCTGCAGCCTCTAGCTCAGGGGCCGCAGCCTCAGCCAATGATTGGGCAAAAGCACTGGGGCAAATATTGGAAAAGGTTGTGCTGTCCCAGGCTAGGTTAAACTCTTGTCGTGAGTTAAGATTATTTGCTGGGGCAGAGGAGTTCGAACCCTGGTTGGAGCATACCACTGAAATGCTGCAGGAGTGGGCCGTACCTGATGCAGAAAAGCGAAGATGTCTAATAGAGAGCCTCAGTGGCCCAGCATTAGATGTGATTCGCACTCTGAAGCTCATTGACCCTGGGGTCAGTGTGAAGGACTGCCTAGAGGCCCTTGATCATACCTTTGGGAGCGTAGAGGGCCCTGAAGACAGTTACTGTAAGTTCCTTAATTCCCGACAGCAAATTGGCGAGAAGATTTCAGCCTATATACAGAGGCTGGAGAGACTGCTTCAGAGAGCTGTCATGAGGGGAGCAGTGACTGCTGAACAGATGGATCGGACCAGACTGGCTCAAATTGTAAGAGGAGCTCAGTATCAGAACCCGATTCTACTCCATCTCCGGCTAAGAGAACGACGGGAACATCCCCCAAGTTATTCCCAGCTGATAAAGGAGGTCAGAGAAGAGGAAGAAAGGCAGGCTGCCAGCGAGTTTTGGGAAGCCCAAACATTGGAGCCAGCCGGCACAACACCACTGCAAACGGCCAGTGTACTGATGGTGAGCACCACAGAGGAACTTGCCCAACAAATGCAGGTCCTGACAGAACGGATAGCTGAACTGCAAAGCACCATTGACCGAGCTAAGATTTCCAGGAATGAGGCGCCTCTGACTGTGGCGATGGAGAAGTCAGCATTTAGAGCCACCATCCCACCTGGGCGAAGGGGGAAAGGACAATTCTTCTGCTACCGATGTGGTCAGGACGGACACAGTGCTGCCAAGTGCCATAATGAAGAAAACCCCTCCTTAGTGTATGGAAAGCTGAGGATCAGTTGGGAGAGATCCGGTAGCTGCCAGAGAGTCCGGGGACGGGGACCACCCAGGCCTGCAGGGGTTGAAGATTCCCCCAGAAACGACCGTCCAGCTGGGATCCCCGCAGGACTGATAGGGCCTCGAGCAGAGGTCATGGTGAAGATTGAAGGGGCGGAGTGTAAAGCCGTGCTTGATACTGGATCTCAAGTGACTATTATATTTCAGTCATTCTACCAACAGATGCTTAGGCACCTGCCTATACAGCCACTGACTGGCGTTGGTCTGTGTGGCCTCAGCATGGATGAATACCCATACCAAGGGTATGTCATAGTGCACCTGGAATTCCCAGAGGAGGTTGCTGGGGTAAGAGAAGAGGTGGACACAGCTGCATTAATATGCCCTGACCCTAAAGGGACCTCGGATGTGTCTGTGCTGATAGGGACCAACTCCAGTCTCTTCAAGGTGCTCGCGGATTACTGCAGACGACGGGCTGGGGACCAGTACCTGAATACCCTGATGATCCATACGCTTTGTGCTGAAGCCTATAGGAAGATTGAGGGTGCTAAAAAGGAGACATCTGAGCTACCCATTGGGGCGCTGAAGTACATGGGCACAACCCCCTTAGTAGTGCCTGCAAGGACAGAGCAGGAAGTGCTTGTCATGAGTACCCGGCTGAAAGGCAGTAAAGGGGCATTAGCAATGGTAGAGCAGCCAGTTGAAGGAGAGCTCCCGGAAGGAGTGCTGGTCCCCAGTGGAGTCATAACCCTACCTGCTGAAGCCCAGGAAAAGGTGACTATACTGATTGCTAATGAAACAAGTCGAGATGTTGTTGTGAAGCAAGGACAAAAGATAGCAGACCTCTTCGAGCCTGAATCAATTGTAAAACCCCAGTGTGAGACTCAAGTTCCCACAATAGACCCAGCAAAGTTTGACTTTGGAGATTCACCGTTGTCCGAGGAGTGGAAAGATCGCCTGAGGAGGAAACTTTGTGAAAGATCCAAGGTGTTCTCATTGCATGAGTGGGATGTGGGATGTGCAAAAGGAGTAGAGCACAACATCAGACTACATGACTCTCGACCTTTCAGGGAGAGATCTAGGAGGATTGCCCTCTCCGAGATGGAAGATGTGCGACAACATCTTCAGGAGCTGGCTGCGAACGGCATCATTACAGAGTCCCGCAGCCCATACGCCTCACCCATTGTGGTGGTCCGTAAAAAGAATGGGAAAATCCGGATGTGTATTGACTACCGCACTCTAAACCGCCGTACTGTGGTTGACCAGTACACAATGCCCCGAGTCCAAGATGCCTTAGACTGTTTGCTAGGAAGCCAGTGGTTCTCTGTGTTGGATCTTCGGAGTGGATACTACCAGATCCCTCTGGGTGAAGAAGATAAGGAGAAGACAGCCTTCATCTGCCCATTAGGGTTTTATCAGTTTGAACGCATGCCCCAAGGGATTTCTGGAGCACCTGCCACATTTCAACGTCTTATGGAGAAAGTTGTGGGAGACATGAATTTACTGCAAGTGTTAGTTTATTTGGATGACCTGATTGTGTTTGGAAGAACCTTGGAGGAGCACGAAGAAAGACTTCTTAAAGTGCTTGATAGGTTAGAGGATTATGGTTTGAAGCTTTCAATTGACAAATGCCAGTTCTGCAGGACCTCAGTGAAGTATGTGGGTCACATCGTGTCCCAAGAGGGTGTGAGTACGGATCCCGATAAAATAGAAGCACTCACTACATGGCCATGTCCAAGTAACTACAGAGAACTCAAGACCTTTCTTGGGTTTAGTGGCTACTACCGCAGATTTGTGAAAAACTATGCTACGATTGTAAAACCTCTGAATGATCTTACCAGGGGATACCAGTCCAGCAGGAACAAATCTAAGACCAAGAATAAGGGGAGGTCCCCGAAGCCTCCTGTGCAGAGACACTATGGCCCCTTCGAACCATTTGGGCCACGGTGGGATGAGAGATGTGAAAGGGCTTTTCGAGAAATCATTACTTGCCTAACTCATGCTCCAGTCTTAGTCTTTGCTGACCCAAGCAAACCATTTATCCTGCATACTGATGCCAGTTTGGAGGGTCTGGGAGCAGTACTGTACCAGGAACTGGAAGGAAAACGTAAACCTGTAGCCTTTGCCAGCCGAGGACTGTCTGATAGTGAAACTCGCTATCCCACCCACAAGCTGGAGTTCCTGGCCTTGAAATGGGCCATCACTGAGAAATTTCGAGACTACTTATATGGTGCTCAGTTCCAGGTGTGGACAGACAACAACCCACTGACCTATGTGTTAACAAGTGCTAAGCTGGATGCTACAGGGCAAAGATGGGTGGCCGCTTTGGCTAGCTATGACTTCAGCATTCAATACCTATCAGGGAGAAGCAATGTAGATGCAGATGCATTGTCCAGGCGTCCACAGGCACCAGGAGTTGCTGTGATACCCACAGATGGAGTGAGGGCTATTTGCAGTGTGAGTCGCCGGGAGCCAGAGTCCCATGAGAGTCTTCATGGATGTGCTGCAGAAGCTTTGGGCCTGCCCCCTGAATGCGTGCCTTCTGCTTCAGTGAACTATATTGCGTTGGACCAATCTCCTTTGCCCATGCTCAATGCAGCGGACTGGCAGGAAGCCCAGCTGCAAGATATTGACATTCGTGATACACTACTTGCCAAAAGGGAGGGGCGAAGCCCAGCTGTGGTTGTCCCACCTAACCCGGAGGGTAAACTACTATTGAGAGAATGGACCAAACTGAAACTGATTCAGGGAGTGCTACACCGAGTGACCACAGACCCTTTACAAAAGCAACGAGCACAGCTAGTGCTGCCAAAAGAGTACAGAGCCCTGGCCATGAGGGCCCTGCATGATGACTTTGGACATTTAGGGATGGAGAGGACCCTGGAACTTCTTCGTAGTAGGTTCTATTGGCCTCGGATGGCTGAAGATGTTCGCAGGAAATGTGAGACCTGCGCTCGATGTGTTAAAAGGAAAACTCTGCCCACGCGGGCTGCATATCTGAAGAACATCACCAGCAACAAACCTCTGGAGCTGGTATGCATTGATTTCTTGTCTTTAGAAGTAGACAAGAGAAATATTGGGAACATTCTAGTAGTGACTGACCATTATACGCGATATGCGCAGGCATATCCCACACGTGATCAGAGGGCCACCACTGTTGCTCGAGTACTGTGGGAGAAATATTTCTCAGTTTATGGATTTCCAGCCCGGATACACTCGGATCAGGGGCGGGACTTTGAGAGTCACCTTCTGAAGGAGGTGCTGAGGATAGCAGGAATTAAAAAGTCTAGGACAACGCCTTATCACCCTCAAGGTGATCCACAGCCAGAGAGGTTCAACCGAACCCTATTAGATATGTTGGGGACTTTGCGGCCAGAGCAGAAGGCAACCTGGAGCCAACATGTCGCATTTCTGGTGCACGCCTACAATGCCACAAAGAATGATGCTACAGGAGTCACCCTATATCTCTTAATGTTTGGGCGAGAACCAAGATTACCCATAGACCTGTGCTTTGGTGTATCAGAGGATGGAGATAGCTATGAAACTCATCAGCAATATGTATCCCGACTAAGAGAAAAGCTGCGGGATGCTTATCACTTAGCTACATCTGCGGCTCGGAAGAACGCAGACCGGAACAAACATCGATATGATGCTAGGGTACGTCTGCAAGAACTCCAGCCGGGGGACAGAGTCCTGCTGCGAAATTTGGGTATTACTGGCAAACACAAGATAGCTGACAGATGGAAGGCAGTACCTTACTTGGTGATGGAAAAGCTAGGAGACCTGCCGGTCTACAAGATCAAACCTGAAGATGGTCCAGGGCAGACAAAGACAGTGCATAGAAACCTTTTGCTCCCTGTGGGGGAATTGGTAGACACCCCGTATGAGAGGGGCCACAACAGGGCAACCGGGCGGAACGAAGGTGCTGGACCAAAGCTGCCCTCCAACATGGACAGCCAGCCCCCTGTAGCTAACCTACCCCTATGCAGCACATGCGAGAGTGAGTCTGAGGAGGAAGACACAACCATGGTGTATCCTGGGATGGAGACAAGATCTCAGTCTCGATCAGCATCAAAAGAGAGCTCCTCCTCTTCCGCCCTAAACCCCATGGCAGAAGTATTTAGGCCCATTCCTGACACCCCTGGGCCACTGGTGGGACCCCCATGTGATGACACACACAGGTTATTGGACAGTGGAGACATACAAGTGGAGGATGTCCTGGGCACCTTGGACCCTCCACTGTTAGAACTAGAACTGCAGGGGCCTATGCCAATAGCTGAGGGGCCCTCAAAGGAAACCTCTCCATCCATCGTTCAAGAGGCTGTCCCCCCTACCACGGCAACAGAGATTCTCAATAGACGAGACAGGGTAATAAGACCAGTAAAACGGTTGACTTATGATGCACCTGGGGTGACTAGTGAGGAACCAATATGTTTAGCACACAGGCTTGTGGAAGCTAGAGTGGGCTATCTGAGGCCCTTTGGAGGGATCCAGTGAGTTGGTGTAATAGGGAGTGTGATTTGTCGGGACGACAAATTCTTGGCTGGGGGGAGGATGTAAGCAGAGTCAGGATGAGCTCTACCCTGACATCTGGTGGTGAATTATGGCGAGTGTGGAAAAGAACTCCAGGGGCGGATCTTGTTTGCATAGGCCCACCCACACGCATAGCATGAGCCCACAGCAACCGAAAGTGGTTACTTTGGCTGGTGTGGGATCCCCAGTTTCTCTGTTATTGGGGCAGGAAGAATAAAGTTTTGTTACCCTGATTCTGTGAATCAAGGCCAGTGGAACTGTTGTATGACAGAAGGACTGAGTGA